>NC_074720.1:39698644-39803644 GCF_947242115.1 Biomphalaria glabrata
TGTAGGATAGTGGCATAGTCGGAACAACATAATTTTGAGATTGGGGGTGCTGCAGCAGTGCAATTGGGAATTATTTATTTTTTTACATTGTAATTTTAACATATTCAAGCAAGCGTAGATGTCCAAGTAAGTCTCTCCCTCTCTCCTTACATCTCTCTCTCTCTACGTATATATATAAAATGTAGTGACTATCAGGAAATAGTCTAGATAAAAGAAATGTAAAGCTTTACATTTTTAATCCCATTAAAGCACTTGCAGTCTTACTCAGTCTGTAGAGAAAAAAAAAAGCAAACTTGTTTCTCAAGGAAATTATTTCTATTTTATAAATTCAAAAGAAAAAAATGCTGGCATATATTTTAAAAAAATATTTCACAATTGATACAAATATTATATTTTAATGTGCACCAGTAGGATAAATTTTCCTTCGGCCACTTTATATGAGAATGTACGCGGGCTTGGTTAATGTTTGTATTCATTATAATCGCTGCAGTCTTGCCATCAGTTTCAAATATTTATTAGTCCATATGTGTTATAATAATTCTATAGATGTACATTTATGGTTTAAGATATTGACGGAATCAGTGCTGGTCCCTCCAAGACTTCTTATCTTAGCATGTTAGAATATTTTTTTAATGAACGTAGGGCCTTTCGTCACAGAGAGGGGGGGTGGGGGGTTACACAGTTCTGTTACCACGAAGAGAGGGCGGTGACAAAAATATGTCGCCATGAAGAGAGGGTGGTGTCAGAGATCCATGGAAAAAGTGACAGAAATCCGTTACAATAGAGAAAATTGCCATGCATTGTGTGAACTTTAGTCGAGTATTGGCTCTCAAGACATATCTAACAAAAATGTGCTGCTATCAGGGTCAGTAACTCCTGAATAAGTCTACCCCACAATCGTTTCCCACTTAGAAGCAAAAGCGTCTTTCTATTTTTATCTGCAACCACGTGACTTAAATGTCAGCTACCATCATGGCTACCATCATGACAACTAACTTTCGAGTATCAATCACCTAAGTCGATTAATTGTCACCTGGAACGTTGAACCCAAGAAATGTCACTTAGTGTAGTTATGTTTTAGAAATACGTAGTCACAGCTTGCTCAAATAGTTTCTTATTCTTGCTTTTTTCTTGCACTGGAAGAATGTTTTTGTAGTGAGTTTTATAAATACACCTGAAACACTGTTTAGTAATTAAGAACTTCAGTATATTAAGGTCATTGTACAAGTTTCTATTGACAATAAAATACGAGAACAAAATGTATTTATGTCTGTACATGTTTTTTTTATAAAGTATATCTCTATCTATCTATCTATCTATCTATCTATCTATCTATCTATCTATCTATCTATTGATCTATCTATTTATCTATCTATATATCTATATTTTATCTATCTATCTATCTATCTATTTATCTATTTAACTATCTATCTATTTATCTATGTATCGATCTTGCCTTAACTGACATAGAAGAGAGCACCTGGCTGCATGCGGCCTTAGAACGAGACAGCTTGAGGTCACTCACAAAGGCCGCGGGATACACATTTGAGACATTTGTCCACATTCGAGGACAGACGCAGACGGCGAAAACAAAATCTTAATCGACCGCTGGCGGAGAATGGTTATGCTTGCCCTGGATCATGCCTGGATGTGGCAAAATATGTAGGTCACAGCTGTGATTGCATACCCACGAGAAATACTGCATTCCTCATTAATCTTCGGACTCGAAGTCAAGCCTAATTATTATTATTATGTGTGTGTGTGACTATATGTGTGGGTTGACCGTCTTCAGTCGTAGCTCTCTATGGTCCCATCTTCTTGCGTGTGATGAAGGGCAGGTAATCAGCCTGGGTTGGAACGATGATTGAATGTGATGAAGGTCAGGTAATCAGCTAGGGTTGAAACGATGATTGAGTGTGATGAAGGCCAGGTAATCAGCCTGGGTTGGAACGATGATTGAGTGTGATGAAGGCCAGGTAATCAGCTAGGGTTGGAACGATGATTGAGTGTGATGAAGGCCAGGTAATCAGCTAGGTTTGGAGCGATGATTGAGTGTGATGAAGGCCAAGGTAATCTGCTAGGTTTGGAGCGATGATTGAGTGTGATGAAGGCCAGGTAATCTGCTAGGTTTGGAGCGATGATTGAGTGTGATGAAGGCCAGGTAATCTGCTAGGGTTGGAACGATGATTGAGTGTGATGAAGGCCAGGTAATCTGCTAGGTTTGGAACGATGATTGAGTGTGATGAAGGCCAATGTAATCTGCTAGGTTTGGAGCGATGATTGAGTGTGATGAAGGCCAGGTAATCTGCTAGGGTTGGAACGATGATTGAGTGTGATGAAGGCCAGGTAATCTGCTAGGGTTGGAACGATGATTGAGTGTGATGAAGGCCAGGTAATCTGCTAGGTTTGGAACGATGATTGAATGTGATGAAGGCCAAGTAATCAGCTTGGGTTGGAACGATGATTGAGTGTGATGAAGGCCAGGTAATCAGCTAGGTTTGGAACGATGATTGAGTGTGATGAAGGCCAAGGTAATCTGCTAGGTTTGGAGCGATGATTGAGTGTGATGAAGGCCAGGTAATCAGCTAGGGTTGGAACGATGATTGAATGTGATGAAGGCCAGGTAATCAGCTAGGGTTGGAACGATGATTGAATGTGATGAAGGCCAGGTAATCAGCTAGGGTTGGAACGATGATTGAATGTGATGAAGGCCAGGTAATCAGCTAGGGTTGGAACGATGTCGCCCACATGGAACTACCTTCCCCCTCTTTTTGTTTTGACGCAGCTGTTGGCTCTGAAGGAATAGAACATATCCGATACAGTTTGACATCAGCAGCGTTTCAGGATCTGACAGGATGTAGCGCTGTGTCCTAGGGTTAGGGTGAAGGTAGGCCAGGTAATCTGCTAGGGTTGGAACGATGATTGAGTGTGATGAAGGCCAGGTAATCTGCTAGGTTTGGAACGATGATTGAGTGTGATGAAGGCCAATGTAATCTGCTAGGTTTGGAGCGATGATTGAGTGTGATGAAGGCCAGGTAATCTGCTAGGGTTGGAACGATGATTGAGTGTGATGAAGGCCAGGTAATCTGCTAGGGTTGGAACGATGATTGAGTGTGATGAAGGCCAGGTAATCTGCTAGGTTTGGAACGATGATTGAATGTGATGAAGGCCAAGTAATCAGCTTGGGTTGGAACGATGATTGAGTGTGATGAAGGCCAGGTAATCAGCTAGGTTTGGAACGATGATTGAGTGTGATGAAGGCCAAGGTAATCTGCTAGGTTTGGAGCGATGATTGAGTGTGATGAAGGCCAGGTAATCAGCTAGGGTTGGAACGATGATTGAATGTGATGAAGGCCAGGTAATCAGCTAGGGTTGGAACGATGATTGAATGTGATGAAGGCCAGGTAATCAGCTAGGGTTGGAACGATGATTGAATGTGATGAAGGCCAGGTAATCAGCTAGGGTTGGAACGATGTCGCCCACATGGAACTACCTTCCCCCTCTTTTTGTTTTGACGCAGCTGTTGGCTCTGAAGGAATAGAACATATCCGATACAGTTTGACATCAGCAGCGTTTCAGGATCTGACAGGATGTAGCGCTGTGTCCTAATAGCTACCTAAGGGTCTCTCCCCTTCGCCGACTCGGGGCCTTGGTTTAGACTTTTGAAGCTCTTATTCAGGCTAAGCCGCAATGAAAGGGAATGCGAGTTTTTCTTCTTCTAAGTTCTCAGCCACACGATAACTAATGACTACACCACCTGCAATAAATATATTTAAATCTAATTTTGTTTTAAAATTGACTGTTCAAACTATTTCGATGTTTTTTGTTTTTTTTTCATATATTTATTAACGTGTGGGATACGTAGTTTCCGGTGTGATGTTCTGTTACTGTTTAACTGGGGTAAACTCTACATAGAATTTTAGTAAACACGTGAACCTGAGGTCTTGAGCTTCTTAAAGGAGACCCAGCAAATAAATATAAATTTGTCTGTCCCGGTTATTGAGGACGGAGGTTGTAGCGTTCAGGATGTATCTCACACAAGCCTCTCTTTATATATAGAACAGATTGAATAAACATTGGCCACAAGAGCGTAAGCGAGGATGGAAGTAAGATTGTATTATTCTAGTGTTGCTTCCCTTTAGACGGTGACCATATGTCGGAGACATTGTTTTCTTTATTTTTATCAGTTCACGTTTATGTATTTGAGTTTTTTAGGCACATCGGCACAATTTAGGCCATGTCGCGCCCAGTTAACATTCATAAAAGCTAACAGATTGCAATATATAGTCATGATTTCATTTCTAAAGTGCCTTTAACAAACACAACTTTGTCTTCGCTCCATGGAGAGTTCCAAA
This sequence comes from Biomphalaria glabrata, assembly GCF_947242115.1. Taxonomy (NCBI): domain Eukaryota; kingdom Metazoa; phylum Mollusca; class Gastropoda; family Planorbidae; genus Biomphalaria; species Biomphalaria glabrata. Next base: position 39,703,000 of record NC_074720.1, read on the forward strand.
ACTTGAATTGAAAACTTCCCTCAGAGCATAAATGTTGTAAAGATAAATGCAGGAAAATCTGTGGATATATTTTTACATGCTTTTGAGTCTTGAACGTTGAATGCAGAGCTTGAGAGGAGGATCCTAGCAATGGAATGGAGATGTTACAGAAGGTTTCTAGGCATCACTTTCAAAGACCGCATCACAAACCAAGAGATTAGGGACAGGGAAAGTTCTGCGATTGGACCCCATGATGATGCCGGATTCCAATAAATAAAAACGTGGGTTTCTTTTTGTAATTAATATCTCCAATTGAAAAGTTTAACTTTTGTTGGCCATTCAACTGTAGGATTGAAAAGTTTAACTTTTGTTGGCCATTCAACTGTAGGATTGAAAAGTTTAACTTTTGATGGCCCTTCAACTGCATGATTGAAAAGTTTAACTTTTGTTGGCCATTCAACTGTAGGATTGAAAAGTTCAACTTTTGATGGCCCTTCAACTGCATGATTGAAAAGTTTAACTTTTGATGGCCCTTCAACTGCATGATTGAAAAGTTTAACTTTTGATGGCCATTTAACTGTAGGATTGAAAAGTTTAACTTTTGTTGGCCATTCAACTGTAGGATTGAAAAGTTTAACTTTTGTTGGCCATTCAACTGTAGGATTGAAAAGTTCAACTTTTGATGGCCCTTCAACTGCATGATTGAAAAGTTTAACTTTTGTTGGCCATTCAACTGTAGGATTGAAAAGTTTAACTTTTGTTGGCCATTCAACTGTAGGATTGAAAAGTTTAACTTTTGTTGGCCATTCAACTGTAGGATTGAAAAGTTCAACTTTTGATGGCCCTTCAACTGCATGATTGAAAAGTTTAACTTTTGATGGCCCTTCAACTGCATGATTGAAAAGTTTAACTTTTGATGGCCATTCAACTGTAGGATTGAAAATTTTAACTTTTGATGGCCATTCAACTGTAGGATTGAAAAGTTCAACTTTTGATGGCCCTTCAACTGCATGATTGAAAAGTTCAACTTTTGATGGCCCTTCAACTGCATGATTGAAAAGTTTAACTTTTGATGGCCATTCAGCTGTATGATTGAAAAGTTTAACTTTTGTTGGCCATTCAACTGTATGATTGAAAAGTTTAACTTTTGATGGCCATTCAACTGTCTGAGTGAAAAGTTTAACTTTTGATGGCCATTTAACTGTATGATTGAAAAGTTTAACTTTTGATGGCCATTCAACTGTAGGATTGAAAAGTTCAACTTTTGATGGCCCATCAACTGCATGATTGAAAAGTTCAACTTTTGATGGCCATTCAACTGTAGGATTGAAAAGTTCAACTTTTGTTGGCCCTTAAACTGTATGATTGAAAAGTTCAACTTTTGATGGCCCTTCAACTGCATGATTGAAAAGTTTAACTTTTGATGGCCATTCAACTGTATGATTGAAAAGTTTAACTTTTGCTGGCCATTCAACTGTATGATTGAAAAGTTTAACTTTTGATGGCCATTCAACTGTATGAGTGAAAAGTTTAACTTTTGATGGCCATTTAACTGTATGATTGAAAAGTTCAACTTTTGATGGCCATTCAACTGTATGATTGGAAAGTTTAACTTTTGATGGCCATTCAACTGTATGATAGAAAAGTTCAAGTTTTGATGGCCATTTAACTGTATGATTGAAAAGTTCAACTTTTGATGGCCATTTAACTGTATGATTGAAAAGTTTAACTTTTGATGGCCATTCAACTGTATGATTGAAAAGTTTAACTTTTGATGGCCATTCAACTGTATGATAGAAAAGTTCAATTTTTTGATGGCCATTTAACTGTATGATTGAAAAGTTCAACTTTTGATGGCCATTCAACTGTATGATTGAAAAGTTTAACTTTTGATGGCCATTCAACTGTATGATTGAAAAGTTTAACTTTTGATGGCCATTCAACTGAATGATAGAAAAGTTCAAGTTTTGATGGCCATTTAACTGTATGATTGAAAAGTTCAACTTTTGATGGCCATTTAACTGTATGATTGAAAAGTTTAACTTTTGATGGCCATTCAACTGTATGATTGAAAAGTTTAACTTTTGATGGCCATTCAACTGTATGATTGAAAAGTTTAACTTTTGATGGCCATTCAACTGTATGATAGAAAAGTTCAAGTTTTGATGGCCATTTAACTGTATGATTGAAAAGTTCAACTTTTGATGGCCATTTAACTGTATGATTGAAAAGTTCAACTTTTGATGGCCATTTAACTGTATGATTGAAAAGTTCAACTTTTGATGGCCATTCAACTGTATGGATGTCCTAAAACGGTTTCCTACTTCGTTATTTAGAAGTACTGATCTATGTGATTGATATTTTGGAAAACAAGTATTGATTTTTAAAAGCGAAAAACAGGGGTGAGATTACATTTCATCAATGCTAGCCGGATGAAGCTCTGATAATGAAGAATTCAACTTCAATAACAATTTTCAAGTTTTTGTTCTATTATAATAGAAAAGCGAAGATGAAAGCCTCGGCATTGTCTATGGTCGGAACGATGTCGCCCACACAGCAGTTCTCCCCTCTCCGTTCAGCTGATGAGACCAAAGGAACGGAATGTCCGATACAGTTTGGGATCAGTAGCTTTTCCAAAGCGAAAACCCAAAAACTGGAGAGGACACTCCATCTTCGCCTTTGGCGCCGGCCAAAAACAGGGAAGTGGCAGTTACCGGTTACAAGAACTCAACAAAGCCATAGATCAATGCAAAGCCACAGAATGTGCGGGATGCTATGATCATCACCCAGTACAAGAACAAAGGTGACGGAAGCGACTGCAACAACTACGGGAGTGCCTCTCCAAAACAGGGCTCCACAGCCATATGACAAAGTGTTCGAGATGAACCATAGTCGTTCTACGACTGAAGGAGGCCAGAGAGAGATAAAAAAAAAAACTATTGCAATATCTGATATTTATCTAGATTTATGATAGTTAAACTATATAAGGCTTGTCTTCGAGTCCGAAGATTAATGAGGAGTGCAGTATTTCACGTGGCTACGCAGATAATTTTAATCTAATAATAATAAGGTTTGTCTTCGAGTCCGAAGATTAGTAAGGAGTACAGTATTTCCCGTGACTACGCGCAGCTCCAGCTGTGACCTACATATTTTGCCACAACCAGGGCAAGCATAACCATTGTCATCAGGTGGTCGATTTAGATTTTCTTTTCGCCGTCTGCGTTTGTCCTCGGCAGCGGATTTTGTTTTGGTCTCAAATGTGTATCCCGCGGCCTTCGTGAGTGACCTCCAGCTGTCTCGTTCTGAAGCCGCATGCAACCAGGTGCTCTCTTCTATGTCAGCCAAGGAAAGTTGACGCCTAAGGCTGGTCTTTGAAGCGTTTTCGCGTGTTAATCTAGCACAAAACATATATGTTTGTTTGTTGTTGATTTTCAAAAATGGAATAATTTTTTAAAATGGATTGTTTCGTTTAATCTCTCCAGCCTCTTTCTTGATGAAAAAATATGTGAAAGTCGTCAGAAAAAGCTCCACGACGTCACTTCCGTTTCTAACAGCGCTCTGATTCAAAGAGGTGACTGCTTGGGAAAAGGTGAAAAGTAAACTTTTGGTTTTGTTTTTTTGTGGGACCCCCCAAGACTTAAGTTTTGACCATGACACATTTTGCTGTGTTCTGTATCTGTGGCATCATGTTCATAGGTAAGTTGGCACTAGATCAAGATCTAAGATCTAGTAGATAAAACAACGACTTGAGCACATTAGTTAGATCTTGACTGTCTGGACTAGAAGAAAGATCTAAATCTAGAGTCTAGAGATCTGGATCTATTATCTATCTAGATCTATATTATTATTATATATAAAATATATTATATAGAGTCTATATAGTGTATGCCTTATTCACACTATAGATCTAGTCTAGATCTAGAGTAGATAGAACAACGGTTCGAGTACATTTCTAGAGTATATTAGATCTAGATTGGAACAGAGATATAGAGAATAGAGATCTATCTCTAATTATATAGTATACTGATAATACTGATATAGATATACTTATACTCTTATAGATCTATGATACGCCCTGAAGATCTAGATCTAGTTACTTAGATCTAGATCTTCAATTAATGTAAAAAAAAAAAGATCTAAGTGAAGAATATTCTAAATCTATATCGATCTACATCTCATCATGTGAAATATGCAGAAGACATGCATAAACAAAGACACTGTTAAGTTATTGGCTTTAGTTTTCCTGTCTGATTCAAGTAACCCGTTCCATGCTCTGATAGTATAGGCGAAGATCAAGCACTTGTACGAATTGTTCTAGCATATGTGTCTTTCTGAGTCTTTTATAAGGTTCAAAATGTCGTGTTTTCATGTTTGTATGTAATGGTTCAGTGTAGTAGGCTATGTATTAATGCTACTTTTTAATTTCCTGTCCAGAAGTGTCTCTAAATTTAGTAATCTTACTAATAGTGTTTTCTAAATATATAGTTTTATTATCTATATTGCATTAACTCTCTCTTTCTCTCTCTCTCTCTCTCTCTCTCTCTCTCTCTCTTTCATTCCCGGTAGTTATCTATTTATCTATTGATCTATCTATTTATCTATCTCTCTTTCTCTCTCATCTGCCTATATATCTATTTTTATTACTATCAAGATTCTAAACTCTACATTAGGACTATACCTAATTAAGAAATCTGTCCAGATATCTAGTTTTACAACTGTGTTTGCTACATCAGGAATAACTCATTCTAATTTAAATCAATGGTCGTGCTGGCTTAGTTCTTAAGTTCGAATCTCGGTAAATACTGGGGTGCTGAAATTCTTGGACGCCCCCGAGTCTACCCAACTCTAATGGGTGATGGAATTTATTAGTGACAGTAAATCGTTGTGTTGGCTACATGGCACCCTCTTTAACCGTCGGCCACTGAAACAGATGACCTTAGCATCATCTACCCAATAGATCTCAAGATCTGAAAGGGGAACTTTACCTTTTTACTACTGTCATTAAATCAGGATCGGTCTAGACTGTGTATCCAGTTTTACAGTATAATTTCTATTTGCTACATTGGGACTAACTAGATCCAGAAAGTGAGTTTTTTTTGAGAAAGAGACAAGACTGTGTTATCTCCTCATATTCAATTAAAACTCCAATTAACACAAGCTCACAGACATACTGGTGCTGTTGTGGTATTAACATCTGTTGATAACATTAGTAAGTCTAGATTTACATTATGAAACAAGACTATTTAAAACAAAGTACACCCCCAGAGGCTCAGTGAGCAACATGAACATAACATAGAAATATAGGCTTATAAATAAAGGCTTATAAATAAAAAGTATTTAATTATAAATATAATGCAAATAACCTTAGAATGTGTTACCGAAATAAAATATCAACAGCAATTTGTTTTGGCGCCTGTCTGAATGTGACTCTATCTGATGTCCCACCCATTACGCCTATGTATGCAACCTTAAAGAGAGGCGGCCATAGCGTTTTGAATCGATCTTAATGCAGACTTTTTACGAAAACAGAGTGAATGGTCTTAACTCTTTCTCTCCTAACTGACGATACCAACGTTGATTCCAACAGAATGTGGTAAATAATTACGGAGAAAAAGAGTTAAGATTCTTAGAAGAAGAAAGACACACTGAATTTAAAAACTGAAACTTTTAAGCCTAGGTAGTAAATGCAAGTACAACAAATTAAAACAAAAAGACCGACTTCGCGCTCGCTTGTGAGCATGTTGCGCCACACAAAGGAGGGCGCGCTCCATTAATTGAGAAATGCTGGCCTAAAACCTTAGAATAACGCATGAACATGGAGGACCTACTTTAGTTTAAACGGTGAGAATATAGATTGTAGATTTACATCTAAGTCTGGGAACGGAATGTAAACATTGTCTCTCTTCAACTCTTTTATTGAACACCTAAAACAAATTAAAACAATTCCAATCCACTGTTCCTTCAACAAAAGAATCGGCTTTGTACAAAATGTTTTGACTGCAAACACAACTGTATTAATTCCATCCACATTACGTCAGAAACATGGCGAATAATATTGAGACCACTTTGTCATAGGAGGCCTGAACAATGGTCTGCAGCGTCGATACCTGTGGGCAGTTTAGACTAATAGCTCGTTGCCACGTCACAAATCCATGTTTGAAAGATTTTTTTTTCTGTGTGTTTCTTCTCTTGCCCTATGTCCTCTTCTCTTGTCCTATGTCCTCTTCTCTTATTATGTTGAGGCCTGGATTTTACCTTTACCTATCCCTTAGTCTGTTAGACCGTTGGGGCACCAAGCAAGACTCGTCGACCGTCTTTCTCCATTCCTCCCTGTCCTTTGGCCTGTTTAGAACCTCCTTCAATGGCAGACTCGTCCATTTTTTGATGTTGTTTTCCTTGTCGTGGTAACTCACTTAACTCCAGCTTTGAGTCAATTGGATTAGGAGGATAAGGAACCCTCCTGGCCCTATCAGATTTCTGAGGGGGAACTAAAGAACAGGGTAAGAGTTGTAGTTGGCTTAGGCAGAATGTCCACTCGCAAAACTTTTTTTTTTTTCAATTTCAGGTACCACTTTGGCCGCGACGATGGATTCAATGATGGAAATGCCCACCAAAGCTGACATGCCGGCCAAAGAACCGATGGATGGGATGACGAAATCACCGATGGCCATGACCCAAGCTCCGATGATGATGACGACCAAAATGGGTGGAGCATCCACTTTAGTTGTATCGTGGACACTGTCCATTTTGTGTTTGCTGTGCACATTAGTTCATGGCCGGCGATTGCTCAGCAGCTGAAATCAAACCAAGCAGAGACACTGACCGGAGATGGTCCACTACATTCCAAACTCAAGTCGTGAGCGTCTTCGTCAATTCAGATTCGAGACAATCATGAGACATTCAATTCATTTTGTCTTTCACTTTTTGACGTTTCAGTTGAATACAAGGGGGAAAAACCTATGTAAATCTTTTTCTTCTGTTCACTTTTATTGAATTTGTTTCCCTTTGATTATGTTAACATTGTAATAATTTTGTTTTAGTACTGTTCATGAATTTACGTCAAGGGAATTAACCGTTTTCTTTTTTTTTTTTTTTGTACGGGAATTCGTTCCCTGAGTTTGGTGCTGACCCAACGTTGTTTGAGATTCGCGGGACAAATCTGTCACAGGTTGACCAGTTTTCAGCTATATCATGTAGGACTAAAAGATTAAATCAAAAACAAAGCTGTCCACCTCTAGTATGGCGCCTTAGCTTCTTTGTGGCGTTTTGGACAGATAGCTCTACAGAGTTGAGAGTCTTGGTGTCAGTTTAGGTCAAAGCAATTTGACACCTTTTCTTAATAACTTAAAAGACACACACAAGAAAAAAAATCAAATAATATTAAATTGATAAAAAATCATTTTATATAAAATACCAATATCACAAATGAGAAATTTGAAACAGGATCACAATGGCAAAAGATCACATACTAAAACTGTATAGCCTTGTCGCGAGGTGCTCAGGGCTCACCAAGACATTTTGTAGGGAACAGTACCAGGAAAAAGAAGAAGAGGCAGACAGAGAAAGCGATGGGAAAAAAACATCAACGTATGAATGGGCCATCCGTTAAAAGAGACTCAAGTCAAGGTAAAGAAGATGAATGGAGAAAAACCGTCATCTGATCATGTGTGGTACTCTAACGATCGAAATAATGGAAATGTGAAGATGTGTCATGATATGCTACGATATGATACAAGAGTGTAGTATACAGCATCTGATCGTTTGACCCGTCATTGTATAACACTGGCCTGATTGGTGAATAATGTCTCAAGATTATTGTAAAGTATCATTTCGAACATGTCAGTCTATTTCAACATCAATATCAGTCCAGTAGTATCATCTCAACAATGTTACATCACCTACGGTCTTGCTGTATAAACATCAGTAATATTACTTCTCCATCCGTTTGTAATATTAATATGAGTATATTGCATCAACATAAGTCTTCTATAATCAACATTATGAAGTGATTAGGTTGAAATCAATGGCACATCAACATTAGTCTTATCATATCAACATCAGTAATCTTATAACATCAACTGGACAACACACAACAACGAATACATCTGAACCCTTCGTTGACAATTTACAATAATAGCACTTGACCTTTGACCCGCTCCTTTCTACAAGCCATTCATTCATTAACCCACTTGACGTCGGCGCATGTCAGTGAATCCCTTAAGAAAACTGTAAGCGCTAACTTTGTTGTGAGTAATTTTTCTTCACAAACTTTAACGCGAATTTTCTTTGTTATTTCCCTTTGATTGATACCACTACTCATTTACTTCGGGTACTATGGCTGAGTGGTTAAGCGCTTGGCTCACGAACCTAGGGTCCTGGGTTCGAATCTCGTTGAAGACTGGGATCTTGAAATTCGGTATTTTTAAAGCGCCCCTGAGACCACCCAACTCTAATGGGTACCTGACTTTAGCTTGGGAAAGTAAAGGCAATTGGTCGTTGTGCTGGCCACACGACACCCTGCTTGTTAACCATAGACCAAAGAAACAATTAAAGTTTCCTTTTCAGACCTTCCGATCTATGGGACAGATGATGTTAAGGTCATCTGTTTCTGTGGCCAGCGCTTAACATTATCTGCCGTATCTTCAGGTCTAAAAGGGGAACTTTTCTTTATTACTTATTTTCTGCAAAACATACCTACACACAAATAGGCATAGGTACATGTCTGGATTTATATTGATAAGGCCCTAAGCTATTTGAGTTGTAAGGCCCCTTGTCATTAATATAAAGGAAATGTTCCTTTGAATCTTTCTTCCAAATCAGTGGTTCCCAAACTTGTTCCTCTAACGGAACACTTCGCACATTCTGAGTATTTTGCGAAGCACTTAGCTTGTTTTTGTTAGAGAGTAATTCTTGTAATGGTCTACTAGTTAATTATCCCAGTAGTTCTTCGAACACCAAGTCACGCCTCACGGAAGACTAGGGATCCACTGAACATAATTTAGGAAACACTGTTGTTAATGGTTGAAAGTATCCCTGGAACTATTAAGAAAGGGGACCCACTAAAGTAAAGTAAAGTTTCCCTTTCAGACCTTGCGATCTATGGGGCAGATGATGTTAAGGTCATCTGTTTCTTTGACCAATGGTTAACGAGCAGGCTAGCACAACGACCAACCGCCTTTACTTTCCCCAACTTAAGTCAGGTACCCATTAGAGTTGAGTTGACTCAGGGGCGCCCTAAAAAATCCAGAAATTCAAACTCCCAGGCTCCCGGGATTCGAACACAGGACCTCAGGTTCGGAAGCCAAGCGCTTAACCATTCGACCACCGCGCCCCCGGGGACCCACTAAGCTATAGCTTATGTTGCCTATAGATCATTCCAGTACTGCATAGCAAAAGCGCGCACGCACGCACACACACACAGACACACACACACACTATTTGAGCTGCTTAATTTGAAGGAGTAATGTTGGGTGTGTTTCCTTTGCTTCTTGACCTGGTCGATTTCTGGCACTGCCTGTGTGAGCACTGGAAGATGTGAGTGGTGTCCATCAGTACAATCAACATGAAGGAAGTGACCATCACTATGATACCGACTCCGCCCACGAACTTGGCAGAAGGGCGGTTATCCATTATCGACATCTTTTTCCTGATGTAGGAAGACAGGGTCTAAGGTGAAGGACAAATAGAATAACAAAAAGTAAGGTCAAAGGTCAATATAAACAAAATATGATGATTTTTCAAAAGGTTTAGATAATAGTGAACAAATAGATGCTATCTTACTAGATTTTTCTAAGGCTTTTGACAAAGTTCACCACCATAGTTTGCTTAAAAAATTAAAATATTTCGGCATTAATGGTCCACTGCATCAGTGGATTAAAGACTTTCTGATAGGGAGAGAACAAACTGTAATAATAAATGGCTCTAAATCAACACCGATAACAGTAAACTCAGGTGTACCTCAAGGAACAGTCTTGGGTCCACTACTATTTTTAATTTACATAAATGATTTACCAAATTGCATTAGTTCAGGAACAAAAGTCAGATTATTTGCAGACGATTGCATAATATATAGAACAATAAAAACAACACAAGACACAGATATTTTACAAAGAGAATTAGATGAATTACAGAAATGGGAATCAAATTGGAGCATGTCTTTCCACCCAGAAAAATGTCAGTTGTTAAGAGTAACAAAAAAACTAAAACAAATTAATTCCACTTATCTTATTCATGGCAAATCAGTAACACAGACTAAAAACGCAAAATACCTAGGTGTTATAATAAATGAAAAACTGTCATGGAATCCACATATTGATGAAACTACAAAAAAATCAAACAAAGCATTAGGATTTATTAAAAGAAATTTCTATAAATCAAATAAGAACATAAAACTAAAATGTTATTTAACCTTGGTTAGGCCAATAATAGAATATGCATCCTCTGTTTGGGACCCCCCAACTCAAGAAAACATTAAGAAACTAGAACAGACACAAAATAGAGCAGTGCGATTCATAACAAACGAATATTCACATTTGACTAGAGTAACACCTTTAGTAAAATCACTAAATTTAGAAAGTCTTCAGGACAGAAGGCTCAAAAGTAAAGTAGCAATAATACATAAAACACTGAACCATAATCTTCAAATACAAAAACAAAATTTAATAAAATACTCTGAAAGACACAAAGATAAAGGCACATTCCTCGTCCCATATGCTAGGACAAATTTGTACAAATACTCCTTCTTCCCTAGTGCTATTAGAGCATGGAATGGGTTGCCTGAGCTAGCCAGGAAAACCAGTGACTTGGCAGAATTTAAGTCATTGGTTAATATGCATGACTAAATGCATGACGCGTAGGACGTAATCATCTTCTTTTTTGAAGTAACGTCTGTATTATATAAGATAAGATAACATTATCGCTATTATACGAGACTTGTTAGAACAAGAAGTGACGTAGTAGCCATGGCGCAAGGCGGTTTATTCCGCCAGGGGTCTTTAAAAAAAAAAAGCCAACTGATGTGTTTGATAGTTGTTTGTGGCTTTAAGAAGAGTTACACGCTTTAGGCTTTGGCAGAACTGTATAACTGGCAAGAACTCGTTCCCGGGCAATGCTACTCAACCCTCACCGTCGCGCTCCGTTCGAAATTGGCGTTTCCTTTTAAACGTTACCTATAAATTTTATTGGGGAGGGGAGGGGGGGGTATTTTATCATTAGCTTACCGCAGAGTTTACTTAGAAGAGACAATTACCATGTTTTCGCGCATATACCCCCTCTCCCCCGGTACGGGTACAACACGCACACGCGAATACCCCGCGCAAATTACAAAATAAGTAAAAACAAAATCGTACACCCCCCCGCACCCTAATACACCCCGCGTGACTTGTGGTAAGCTTGTCACTATTGATTACTGGCATGTTAACAGTGAACTAGGTCTAAAGACCCGCCGGTATGTCCATAGTTTCCGTATGAGTAAAATGCATTTAGTAAACCCCCGCACATCTGTCATTCGTTTGTAAACAAAACAACAAAAACGCTAAAATACGGTAGGCGTCGGTAGGCCAGTGTTTCCCAAACATTTTCCTTAACGGAACACTTCGCACATTCTGAGTATTTAGCGGAACACTTCGCACATTCTAAGTATTTAGCGGAACACTTCGCACATTCTGAGTATTTAGCGGAACACTTTACTTAATTTGATTAATTCATGTCATGGCCTACTAGTTAATTATTCCAGTAGTTTGTGGAACACCTATTCAGGCCTCGCTGAAAATTAGGGTTCCGCGTCTGAACGCAGTTTGGGAAACACTTAGTTGGGGAAGCAAAACAAAACCCCTCGTTTTTTTTTGGTATTTACGGGACGAGTCCATTGCACTTGTGGGGGTGGAAGAAGGCCCCCAATTAACGTCAAAAACCACACACCGTTTCTCAAGGGGCCGTTTTCAAGGGGGACATTAGCACGGCGGATGTGGTACAGAGAAGGAACATGGTGTGTGTGTGTTCGCCTCTAACCCGATCGTCTTGGGATTCGAACCATCGGTAATAGGGAAGTAAACAATGCACGCCTGCTTTGGGGCTTCCCCTGTACTGAGTGTAATACTGAACCTTCTAGTTTCTTAAGAAAGCGGGGGGGGGGGGGGGGGGGAGGGTGACCATCATTTTCTTAAACGCCAGTTCACCGGCCACTTGCCACAACTTCTAACGAATCCCGCGTGACACATTTGAGGCCCCAAGAAAAGTCTTCGCCAAAGTCAGACGCAGAAGATGAAAATAATACTTAAATAGTACCCCTCGACTGAAAACGGCTTTGTCTACATCAGTGGTAGCAAAATATGCAGGTCGCGAAATTGTTTGTGTGGTCATGTAAAGCACTACACATATCTTTAATACTTTCTGAATCAAAGACATTGCCATTTTTTTATTTATTTATCAAACAAATTACAGTTTTTTTTTTGTTTTTTTTTCCAATTCCCTTGTTCAGTTCACTAATTCTCCATTTGAAAAGGTCAGATAAAATTGGGAGTACATGGTTCTCGAAAACGGCTCTAACGGCTTTCCTGAAAATGTGACTTTTGGTATATATCTTTGGTAAAAGAGTTACAAGCTACACCAGGCCACACTAGGAAAACTGTATTTCGACCGTTATATTATCTTGTAAAATCAAATTTGGTCTAGACTCTAGAGTGGTCTAGACAATCCAGACAATCTTTATCTTGATCAGAAACGTCAGCGGGTATTCCCGCAAGTTCATTAAAGAGTGAAATATATAAATAGACATTCGGGAACATTTTACGCAGCTGAACTGTTGTTTTTTTTTTTTCATAAGACGAGGAACATCTAGACTGGTTTCTCATATGAGGAGGAACATCTAGACTGGTTTCTCATATGAGGAGGAACATCTAGACTGGTTTCTCATATGAGGAGGAACATCTAGACTGGTTTCTCATATGAGGAGGAACATCTAGACTGGTTTCTCATATGAGGAGGAACATCTAGACTGGTTTCTCATATTAGGAGGAACATCTAGACTGGTTTCTCATATTAGGAGGAACATCTAGACTGGTTTCTCATATTAGGAGGAACATCTAGACTGGTTTCTCATATGAGGAGGAACATCTAGACTGGTTTCTCATATGAGGAGGAACATCTAGACTGGTTTCTCATATGAGAAGGAACATCTAGACTGGTTTCTCATATGAGGAGGAACATCTAGACTGGTTTCTCATATGAGGAGGAACATCTAGACTGGTTTCTCATATGAGGAGGAACATCTAGACTGGTTTCTCATATGAGGAGGAACATCTAGACTGGTTTCTCATATGAGGAGGAACATCTAGACTGGTTTCTCATATGAGGAGGAACATCTAGACTGGTTTCTCATATTAGGAGGAACATCTAGACTGGTTTCTCATATTAGGAGGAACATCTAGACTGGTTTCTCATATTAGGAGGAACATCTAGACTGGTTTCTCATATGAGGAGGAACATCTAGACTGGTTTCTCATATGAGGAGGAACATCTAGACTGGTTTCTCATATGAGGAGGAACATCTAGACTGGTTTCTCATATGAGGAGGAACATCTAGACTGGTTTCTCATATGAGGAGGAACAACAGGAAACTACAAATCTATGAACAAACATTGTAAGACAATTTGACAACGTCTGCAAACCCAGGTTTTACACCCTTGCTCCTCCAATGGTAGTACCTCAATGTGCAGCAGAAGGTGCTCCTTTATCTTCTCCGTTTCTTCCGCCACCAGGGCGTCTCTCAAGGTTTTATTGTTGGGAATATCTATCACCTGGCACCCGCATATGCAGTCGGAGACAGCGGCTGTCGTCGTTGAGACATTTCCTGGAGAAGAGCAACGAAATATGCTTCAAATAATATTTTGAAATAATATCTTGAAATAATAATATCTTGAAATAATAATAACTTCAAATAATAATAACTTGAAATAATAATAACTTGAAATAATATCTTGAAATAATAATATCTTGAAATAATAATAACTTCAAATAATATCTTGAAATAATAATATCTTGAAATAATATCTTGAAATAATAATATCTTGAAATAATAATAATTTCAAATAATAATAACTTCAAAAATAACTTCAAATAATAATAACTTCAAATAATAAAAACTTGAAATAATAATAACTTGAAATAATAAAAACTTCAAATAATAATAACTTCAAATAATTGCCTAATTACTTCAAATAATAATAACTTCAAATAATAATAATAATAATAAAACCACAACGTGCATATGAATATGTTTAAGACTAAGACTGCTATATTTGGTCCTAATTGGGAACTTTGTTTAGTTCACTCTAAAGAGAATTTGCCGTACGAGTCACATAAGTGCATACAAAAAATTCATTTCAAGCGAACTATATTGGCAGATTTGAAATAAACAATGTCAAGGACGCCATATTGAAAGGTCATTGTTGCCAACTAAATAAGTGAAAAGTGTATATAAAAATTCATTTAGAATTTTCCCAATTACAGTTATCTGCAATTTGATAAAACTTAATTTCTACAAAGCTTCTCTGTTATGGCTAGAACAGAAAAAGTTTAAAACTCCCATATTCCACTTTTAGTCAGGGTTTTTTTGTGGGTCATCTCTCGTCACCGAGAAGTACATAGAAGCCTAATTAATTCATAAAGCGCAGGTTGTGTGTGTGGGGGTGTGTGTTTGTGGGGTGTGTGAGTGGGTGTGTTTGTGGGGTGTATGTGGGGGTGTGTGTGTGTTCAGAATGTGAATGTTCTTCGTGTTTACAACTCTATTGTTATTGTTACAGACTGAGGTGGACAATAGTTGTCGAATTGATTTTCCATTTGTTTGGACCGATAAAATTATCTTATCTCATCTTCTTTTATCTCATCTTATCTTAAATGTCCCTCCCCTAACAGAGACATAGAAAGGCAAAGAACGTCCATCAATGTACGTATGTGAAATGTTTATATGTAACAGAGAGACACCTGTGTTTTTTTTTTATATTTTGTTTAGAAATCAATCGATTATAAGTTACAATGGTACACTGTAGACATTGAGGTTTAACCTTCATACTATCCGTCACATGTGTACGATATGCAATGTACGGGATTTAAAAGTTTCCAAATGTATTCGCATCTTGCATTAATTTTACATTCATTTCTTTTTTCAATCCAATTTTTTTCAATTATATAAGGTCTGTTAGCATGGAATAGTTTGTTTTTTTTTGGGGTCGAAACTGTAATGTAATAATTGAAACCTAAGTTTGATACACTGGCGGATCAAGGGGGGTGGGGGCGGTAGGGGTATATACTGTACGCACGCTTATGCTTAGGGTTAAGGCTTACTGGGCGTTAGGGTTAGGGTTTGAAAAAAAATCGCCCCCCCCCCTCCAAAGCTCTGGATCCGCCGTGTCTGAGGAGTCAGTCGACTTGTATGGTAGCTAAGAGGCATTACGCGGTTTCTTGCCAGAGCACTACGGGAGGATCGAGTCCTTTCTGCTCTGATTTTTCAATAGGAGTTCATCTCAGGATCCGCTAGTGTGTGTGTGTGTGGGGGGGGGTGTATTTAAATTTTTATATTTACGAAATAAAATGTGAATACTCTAATTTTATTCACATTTCATATCATCCCCATCCTTTCTTTCTATTACCACTAACGAGAGAAGTCTTATGTCATACTTACATGTTACATACATGTAACGGCCCCGTGGCCTAATGGATAAGGCGTCTGACTTCGGATCAGAAGATTGCGAGTTCGAATCTCGTCGGGGTCGAAAATATTTTTTTAGCAATTGTTTTTATTTCTGCCTTCTTGTTGTTGGTTTGTGAAAATTTCGAAAGGGAAATTTTGTTGAAGTACTACAACAATGTGAATTTTTGTAGAAATTTGTAGACATTTTTGTGGAAATTTGTAGAAATTTTTTAATTTGTAGAAATTTTTGTAGAAAGTTTTGTAGAAATTTGTAGAAATTTTTGTAGAAATTCTATCTCCTGTTCTGCCATTGCATAACTCGCTATGTCTTGTCTGTTTTTCATATAGGTTCAAAGATATTTCTTATATAGGGAAAATAGGAGTTGGATTTCGATTCTCGTGGGGTATTTAGGATGGAAAGCACCTCTAGTGAACAGGCAGGGTAGCTTGGCTCATTCTTGGTCCCCACTCGGTACCCAACTCTCATCTGTGGCTACCAGTAGCTGTAACATGCGCAGCGGCCGCACCCTGGAAACGGCTTTGACTGTCCGGCTAAACCAGGTAGAGGGTATCTGACGTGTGCGTGACATTCAGTAAACACTGTGCTTTTGTCAAACCTATTATGTGAAGTCTGGACTTGGCGGCCTGTGCGAAAGGTCACTGTAATTAATATAATCGGACAGAAAGGCAATTACCAGCATAACGTTGTGGAGCACTTTAGAGCTGGACAAGACCCACAGACCGTCTTTAGTTATCCACTGCACCCAAACTCGTCTTGACGCAAATTTGCTTTCGGAAAAGGATGTAACATTGGTGTGAGGTGGACGTGTTGCGCGAAACTTTGTAAGAGCATGCATTGACTCCGGCCTCACTCTAAATACAAATATACCAGGTCTACGAAAAGCTAACTGGAATTTAAGCATCAAAATAAATGGACAGATTCACCTAGCTTTGCAGAACCCTACCGAAACTGAAAGATCGAAAATAAAATAACTTGCGAATCGCCAAGGCCAGTATAATGTATGGAAGACGGCCAGAAAAGTGTGTATTATGTAAACCATTGGTAGCAGTACAAAATAATTAAGACTGTCATCATCATTTCATCATTTTTGTTATAAAAATGGTTTGTAAATGTAAGCATATAGTATTGTTACTTTGTAATAACTAGAATTTGAGTAGGCTTTATTGTACAGACCGATAAACGTTTGCGTACAATTAGTGGACGTCTTTAATGGACGACCTCTAACGTAAACAAGTACAAACCCGCTGAAGACGTCACGGTCAGTAAAGTTGTTGATGGTATCGTTGTTGCAATGGACCCCGGTATAGTCGATACTGTCGTTGTGCTCTGTTCCCCTTGTCTTAATGACGTTGCAGCGGTCTCGCTTGGCCAGCCGTCAGAGCTCGTTTCCGTTAAAATAGCGGCACTTTCCGAGGTCGTCGTCGCTTCCGTTGTCGCCTCGTTTAGCAGGGGTGTCATATCCGTAGCCGACGTGTTTGATCGAGAGATGGAGTCTGTCAATAAACTCGTCGTTTGGGGCTCCGTCTTTACCGCGGTGCTGGTTGGGACAGAGCTTGATAAGGTGCTGCCCTGCGTGGTGGCGTCTCGGAAGCTCTCCGTTGTCAACTCTGCCCCTGTTGTCGTCTCTTGTAAGGCAGCTGTCGTCAATACTGACGTTTTTGTAACTTCTTGACAAAGAAATCCTGCAAAATTGAGAAAGAGGATCATTAGAGATCATTAAAGAAATGGAGATGTCCAGGAAAATACTAGATCTATAACTGGATTGCAGTTTATTGACATTAAGGATAATTAAAGATTTTAATTTTTGGCGGATGAAATTTATCGTTGACTATACCCTTATGACAGAATAAAGGAAAATTATGTTAAGCTATTTTTGTTTTAAAAAAGGTATATGATAATACTATTAGCATTTCAATTTTCAGCTCATCTACTTCACAGATATTTCTAGTTTTACATATATGTCTAGTTCACAGATATTTCTAGTTGCCAGATATATCTAGCTCACAGGCATATCTATTAACAGATAAGTCTAGTTCACAGATATGAATAGTTAGTTCTCCCTCTCTCTCTCTCTCTCTCTCTCTCTCTCTCTCTCTCATTTTCTTATTTCTTTCAATGCTTTGAGTTTCCTTCACCAATTATTTCATGCCATCCCAAGCTGTTACTCTCTCGTTCTATTCTGTCTGTCTCTAACGCCTAGAAAGACGCTTACCCCTGCTGTCTGAACAGTTCCGCTCTAGGAGGTATTGGTCGGTGTAGAACCTCAGACACATACCATTGTATTTCGATAGATTTGTTAAACTAGAAATGAAAGATTGTGGCACAGTTCCTCCAGTGTCCCACACAAAGGCTGAAACATAGAGAAAAAAAAAATTGCGTTTGACCAGTGACGACTCAAACAACGACCCACGGGCTATATCCGGCCCCTGTATTACTACTAGCCGACCCTTCAACGTTCCTGATCACAGTTTGTACTGGCCTATGTTCCATTTATATCGTTGTGATTTATGACCATGGCTAGAAATTAATATGCAGGTGCTTCCTTTTTCCTAGCCCCCTCCCGGATAGAGCCCCCCTCCCGAATAGAACCCCCCCCCCCTTTTCCAGGATAGAGCCCCCCTCCCGTAGATCTATTAGACAACAACAACTATTATACAATATTCGAAAAGTTCATTAGTGGATCGGAGCGCTTGCAAGGCTGCCCCATGAACCCGGTGACCGTTAGAAGAATTTCTCAAAATGGACAGGCGTGGAACAGGAGCTCTTCACCCCAAGTCCCGACTGAAGGTCCCATAATGCCAATGATCTTTACCACGGTTGGGTCGTTCCATTTACGTGGCGCGCAGTCGCCGGTCCTGGGCTCGCTCACTTCAAGCGGTCGAAGGCCGAGCTAACCACAGGGAATTTCTCTATATTTGTATTCTGTAACCGCCATCAAGCTGTATAAGAACCGTCATTCCACTCCAGCCACGGGTCTCTGATGACGGCCCACTTATGGATCGGCCTGGCGGGCTTGTTGGACTGGGATGTCAGGTTTCTATTTCATCCTCACTTTGGAGAGTTTAAAATTAACTTCGCTAAATTGTTGGGTTTTCCTGGCTGATTCAGGCAACCCATTCAATTCTCTAACGGCACAGGGAAAGAAAGAGCAATTGTTTGAATTTGTCTTAGGAAATGAAATACAAAATGTGAGTCTATCTTTGTGTCTACATATTCCAGACGCTCATCCAATCTTGCCTTTTCTTTTATGTTTTTTTTTTAATTATCATTAATTATTTTGATTGAAATGTATCGCCCCTTGCATTTACATTATCGCTTTCTCTTCTTTACTTTACATTATTTCATTGCTCAAAGAAATGTTGTTGTTTTTGTTCATATAAATTAAGACGTGAGATTTGCGGACTACGGGATACTTGCTGCTCCCAAGTGAATGAATGGACTCCATGACATGGAATAGCATGGGATTTGGGTGCTCGGGTGGCTTTGCCTCTTTAGGGACCCCCTGCATTTTGACATTCGACACCATGACATAATGTACTTAATAAAATACATATTGTCTAATGTGTGGTATACATGCAGCATGGTCACTAATTTACATAACATGAATAGCGAGATAACATGGCATTGGCTTAATATTTAATGTAAAAAAAATAATTTGACACTCATTTGGGGGTGGGGGGGGGGGCTTTTCAAATGGGGACACGGAGGGGGGGGGGGATTTTCACATTTTTACCCCACCTCCCCCAATCGGAGTTACGCCACTGGCAGTAGATTTAAACATGTCTATTAAGTAGAATTCAACGTTATTCGATTGAAGTCTATGACAAGCCATTTCCTTATCTGAATAAATGTACTTATTGTTCGGTTCTTTAATAGCTCCTGGACAAGTGTACATAAAAAATCTTTGTAAAAAAATTGTTGCAGAGAAGGCTGGTAATGCCCTAAATAACTTGCACAGGGCCGACCATACGTTTTATTGCTACCAAAGCTCTGTGGTCATCAATGAAAAAGCAAAATACAAAAAAAACAAAATACTTAAAGAAAAAATAAGAAGGCTTTATTAAGTGTATCAATTAGTTCGGATCAGTCATGTAATTAAATTTGTAATAGATCTAAACTAACAATATTAAATCTGTGTGATTACAAATATTTTTACCAATTGTTTTGTTTTGGCGCAACTTCATGCTTTTAGCTTTCTCATTATGCTATGATCCTATCATTCGTCCGGACAAGCTGGAAAGGGGTGAAGGAGAAAGAACGGGGTATCTGATGGTCGTTTTTTAAATGTACTTATAAAAACAAAAGTGACCTGAATTCAAACTCGTGGGCTAAAACCTTCTTAGGCTTCTCCAGCCAACACGATAACCACTCTGCTAGCGAAGAGCTTTTAAACATGGAATATTGTATAGTTATCTATTTTTTTCTTTTTCATGTTTGTGTCCACCAAGCCTCAGACGACGACCTATAAAGGAGACTAATTCAGCTTATATCACCACTACGGTTATGTACAATTTCTTTCCCTTGTTCGAGATGCCAATTTAAAGTAATTAATTACCAATATTTAATTAACTGATTGGTTAATTTTATTTATGGATTCTTGTGTTGCCAGGAAAAGGAAATAATTGTACGAAATTTCAGCTTGATCCGAGGTTGGGCTTGTGAGGAATACAAACTTTTTTACCAGACAGACCAACAGACAGAGTGAATTGATATAAGCTTTGTAAAAATTAATGAAAGGGCAATAACCTGATACCCGACTCTGATTTACAACGCTCAGTCAGTGTTTCAACATGCATTGCAAAGTGCATTGAACTTTAAAATAAGATCTCAATGTCAATGTCAAATTCACGTCCACAACAAAAGTGCAATTGTTCCGTCCATTATATTTAAGACTAACATTTAAAAGAATCGCTATTCTTTCGACCTATTTCCTAAGTGGCGTTGAGATCGATGGCTTGCTAGAAAATCAAGCTCTATAGCAATTAGACTTCTGAGACCTCCACAGGAAGTAGCTCTTCACAACCAAGAATGTTTCCCAGCCGAATGTGAAACCGTTTCCGGGCCGCCCGATGCGCCACCTTGTGTGGACTTCTGTAAACATTCACCACAGAAAGAGACACATATAATAGCGTTATGTCCACGTGTGAATTGGGCAACTCAACATGGAGATGTGAAGCTGTAAAGAAGGACAGGATATCAATGGCGGAGGTCACTGCATAGTTATATAGAGTATTAATAGTCTAGACAATAATGTGATGAATAGGTGTACTATTCTATTTAAAAATAAATAGGCCGACTTATGGATACTGAAAATACTTAATAAATACATGTATATGATTTTAACAAAATGTTGAAAAACAATGTCTGTTTGTTTTGTTTTGTTTGAATTTCAGTTTGACATCGGAGGACATTGAAGAATATGTTATTCATAAAAGTTTATTGCATTTTGATCCGCGTCGCATGTTTTTATATAGAGATTAAACAAAGTACAAAGAAATCCTTAACTTATCTAGGGAGTAGAACTCTTCCCTAACAACTATATCTATTAATAACATATGAGTTAGTTCCCTTATTCAATATCAAACAAAATAATTAGTTACCAATAATTAATTGGATAAGTGGTAATTTTTTATTTTGTCATTATTATTATAATTTTTGTTATTCATGTTTGGTTAGGTACAGTAAATACTTACTTAAAGTATCAACTTGATATGAGAATGCGTGTGGGAGAAATAGCATTAACTTCTAATTAAGGGGACTAAACCCTTCAAAATTTAGCCATTTCTGTAAAAACTGAAGCATTAGTTTTCCTTGTTGGTATCAAACTAAATAATTAATTACCAGTAATTAATTGACTGTTAGATTATTTTTTTTATTGATTCCTATCTTGTCTACGCCAATTGATTAATTGTGCAAAATTTCAACTTGATCCGAAAATGGGTGTGGGAGAAATAACGTGAACAAACTTTTTACCAGACAGACAGGCAACCTGTGTGAGTTGATATAAGCTTTGTTAAAAACTACCTTCGCATTTCGTCGCCAAAGATTTTTTTTTACCAAATATTTTGTTTTTACTTCCGAAATAAAACCTATATTTATATTGTGTTTATAACCAAGTATTTCCAGTTTAACATGTGTAAGTATTGGAGGCGCGGTAAAGCGCTTGGCTTTCGAACCGGAGGTTCCGGGTTCGAATCCTGGTGAAGACTGGAATTTTTAATTTCGGGATCCTTGAGCGCGTCTAAGTCCACCCAGCTCTAATGGGTACCTGACATGTGTTGGGGGAAAAGTAAAGGCGGTTGGTGGTTGTGTTGGCCACATGACACCCTCGTTAACCGTAGGTCACAGAAACAGATGACCTTTACATCTGCCCTATAGACCACAATGTCTGAAAAGGGAACTTTACTATGTGTTAAGAATTGCTAACTATAAATCGTTAATTTGGATTTTTTTTTTTTGTTATAAACTTACCTGATACATTTACTTTGAATGTAGCTCCAACCCATATCTCGTTTTTCGAAAAGTTATTTGCCAGTAACTTGTGCCAGTAATCAAATACATATTGAGAGTATATAACAGCAAGAGTCATGTTGATATTAGCACATGTGTTCTTGGAGAGAGCAATATGTCATATATATATATTGTTACAAATGACCAGTGACAGGAAGAGGTTAACGTGTGACCCCGACGAGATAACACAGCAGCGGGTGTTCCCTGGAATGTACATTTTCAAGCATCTTTTTACAGAGCTTCTTCGTCGGGGTCACACGTTAACCTCTTCCTGTCACTGGTCATTTGTAACAATATGAATAAGAAAAATAATGAATAGTAAAACACAAATTAAAAAAACATTTTTTAAATACAATATCTCCTTTATACAACTTATATAGAGCGACTATTTTTTCTTAATAACTAATTAAAGTTCAATTTTTAATAAGGAACATTTTTACCCCACTACATCCCCCTCCGCGGGATCGTGGTGGCCGAGTGGTTAAGCGCTTGGCTTCCGAGCCTGGGGTGCTGTGTTCAAATCTCGGTGATTGGGATTTTCAATTCCAATATTTTTAGGGCGTCCCTGAGTCCATCCGACTCTAATAAGTAACTATATTTAGTTGGGGAAGGTAAAAGACATTTGGTCGTTGTACTGGCCACATGACACCCTGTCATTGTCCGTTGGCAGGAAAAACGGATGACCTTAACATCATCTGCCCTATAGATCGTAAGGTCTTAAATGGGACCTTAACTTCTTGTTATATTCAAGACTTTGAAGCCGATACGCAATAATATTTTTGAACATTAACTTGAATAAATAATGCCTGCTGGCGAACGACTGTTTACAATTACCTGAGCTGCCTCCCTCGGGACACTGTTTGTACAAAGTTTAAACTCTGTGCCATTGACAGTGACATTTGTCCAGCATGACGGTACTGTGGCTGACAGACACTGACGTGCTAAAAGATAAAAACGACACACACAAAATTAAATTGTTTTTAAGCGACTTGATAGTTTAAAAAATAAAAGCTCACACGTATCATAACTTCGATTTTTTTAGCTACCCATAAAGGGAAAATAATGTGTGTGGTGTATCTGTATGTCCGTCCGTCAGTCCGTCCTCGCCGGCTAAATTGCCAAAATTGGAAAAGATATTGACAATTCAGTATCATGATATTTCCTGCAAACGTCTTGCGCCACTGCTTCTTTTATCTTCTGAACTGAAAAGTAATCTTTTACAAATTATTTATTCTTTTTTTTTTCATAAAGATACACCACTTTTTCATAAAAAAATAACTTCAGGGGATGTAAGTATTATAATAGTCACAGATAACTCTGGCTTCATTGATGGATGGATTCGCTCATTGAAGAAAAAAAATGCTTCTAAGGCCACAATCGATAAAATATTATTGGTTCATTTTTTAAGATTAGTTCCCTGTATTAGCTAACTTATTTAGCACAATAATCCTCAAATGTTGTTTTTTTAAAGATTTTTTATCCGAGCTTTTAGCTTTAAGCCTATACAAGAGATTAAATTTTTAATGAGTGTTCTAGATGCACCAATAGAAAAGGGAGGTCAATTTAAATGGAATTCATGTCTAGATCTAAGTTTATTAATGGTCTGTTGGTGTTGTAACATCAAACTGCTAGGCAACTAAACCGCTGTAGGCGTATTAGAGTTTAACTTATAAACTTAGAAATAACTTGAATAGCTTCTTTTGTGAACAAAACTTTGAAAAAATAAACAAATTCAACTTTTGGGTGAAATGAATGAGTTCCAAAAAACGGAAAAAAACAACACGTCTTTTCACTCTAGCAATCTGAAGTCGTCTGCACTACCTTGGACCGCTGACGACAACGTAGCTTCTCTTGCAACATCCACACTGCATAGCTTACCACTTCGCACCGTCACCATAGAAACAAACGCAAACTTCACAACAATTAATAGTTGAAAAAACAATTTTAGAATGATGAACATTTAATAATTGTAATATAAAAGGCATTATAGAAGTGATAAGGTGTTATTATGTTTTTCACTCATCTCTAGATCTAAATTTAGATTTATTCACCATGAATGGATCTGTAGACCAAAATCTAGAATTCTGGAGAACACCAGATGGTTTCTGAAAGAAAAGCTTTGAGAACTCTTACAAAGGTCTTGGGAAACACTACCACAGACCACAGGCAAAGACGACGAAAGCAGAAATTAAATCGACCCAGTCTGACAATTGCTATTTATCTATCTATCTATCTATCTATCCATCCATCCATCCATCCATCTATCTATCTATCTATCTATCTATCTATCTATCTATCTATCTATCCATCCATCCATCCATCCATCCATCTATCTATCTATCTATCCATCCATCCATCTATCTCTATCTATCTCTATCTATCTTTCTATCTTTCTATCTATCTATCTATCTATCTATCTATCTATCTATCTATCTATCTATCTATCTAATCTATCGATCTATCTATCTATCTATCTATCTATCTATCTATCCATCCATCCATCTATCTATCTCTATCTATCTCTGTCTATCTTTCTATCTTTCTATCTATCTATCTATCTATCTATCTATCTATCTATCTATCTATCTATCTATCTATCTATCTATCCATCCATCCATCTATCTATCTATCTCTATCTATCTTTCTATCTATCTATCTATCTATCTATCTATCTATCTATCTATCTATCTATCTATCTATCTATCTATCTTTCTATCTATCTATCTATCTATCCATCCATCCATCTATCTATCTATCTATCTCTATCTATCTATCTATCAATCTATCTATCTATCTATCTATCTATCTATCTATCTATCTATCTATCTATCTATCTCTATCTATCTATCAATCTATCTATCTATCTATCTATCTATCCATCCATCCATCTATCTATCTATCTATCTCTATCTATCTATCTATCAATCTATCTATCTATCTATCTATCTATCTATCTATCTATCTATCTATCTATCTCTATCTATCTATCAATCTATCTATCTATCTATCTCTATCTATCTATCTATCTATCAATCTATCTATCTATCTATCTATCTATCTATCAATCTATCTATCTATCTATCTATCTATCTATCTATCTATCTATCTATCTATCTATCTATCTATCTATCTATCTATTTCACTTTCCTACATGTATTTATCTATTCTTTTTTTTTGTCTCATCACCTTTGCCTGTAATCTAGACTCTCAATTTGACAATCTAGCTCAGACATAAAACTAAAGAGTATGATGTATCAGTACTCACGTAGAGACCACAAGATCCATCCTATCAAGGGTAAACTCCAGCCCAGATAAAATAGATCCCAAGACAGACAGACACTCTTCTTTGTGACTTTCTTTTTTCTTGTGAGCATTTCGCCAGACGTCAATGTTGCCTCAGCCTCTGATCTTTAAAAAGACATAAAAAAAATGAATAAAAGAAAGATTAAAGGGAGAATAAAGGAAGAATAACATTATGAAAGGACGATGAAAGTAGATTTGTGAGTCAGTAGGTCTGACTTGTGTACATGTTATCTGAAGTTGTCTGGGAGATGAAAAGCTTGAAATGTGAAACCGACACTTCACAGGTTTGAATCTTATCATCGTCATTCTTGTGTTTTTCTTTAACATGTTTCCTGGTGCTACCTTGCTCAGGCATGGTGAGTTGGTTAGGCTTGTTGAGTTGGTCAGGTATGGTGAGTTGGTTAGGTATGGTGAGTGGGTCAGGCATGGTGAGTTAGTCTGTCATAGTAAGTTTTTCATTCATGGTGAGTTGGTCAGGCATGGTAAGTTAGTCAGGCATTGTAAGTTGGTCAGGCATGGAAAGTTGGTCAGGCATGGCAAGATGGTCAGGCATGGATTGTACCAAATGTCCTCGTAGGTTAAGCTCTAATAAGAATCAAAATCTTCCGAGCACTTAAGAACTCACTCTCTCTAAACCTTACATTGATAAACAACAATATGGCTCATTCTTGTACGCTCAAGTTCTCATCCTGGGAGAGGGGAAAGAGTGGTTTCCCAAACAGGAGATAATACAGGGTTCAACATAAATGAAATAGAAACCTCTTTTGTGGTGACTGAACTAGAACGAGATAACTCTTGTTATTCATGCCAGTCCACTGACACGTTTGTTTCCCCTGAAACATATTTGTCGTCAAAGGACAAATCTTGAATCAATATGGCGTTATTCCTTCAATTGTACTACCCCGGTCTTGCAGGTTACTCTAGAGCAGGGGTTCTCAACCTGTGAGTCGCGATCCCATTGGTGGTCGATTGGCGATTTGCCAGGGGTCGCCTAAGATAATCGAAAATATGGATTGTTATTGTCTATTCATTTATTGCTGTATGTATGTTTGCGTGGGGGAGGGGGGGGGTCGCGGCACAGTGGGTGGTTGTATAAAGGGGTCGCCGAGCATAAAAGTTTGAGAACCGCTGCTCTAGAGTTAGAATACTTTTAGATCTGTCCGATTACTTGTTACAAGATAAAGAAATATTTGAATACAAATAAAATACAAGAGGTAGCCTTATCACTTTACATGTTAGGTGTCTCAAGTTTTTGCTCTGATTATTTTGTACTGTTAGTGCATTTCGCCTTATAATAAATTCAGCTCTCCAGGCAGTAAGAGACTTGGCATACACGAGAGGGCCGTCTCTTAGACCATAACAAACAGAGCTCTTTATGGCCGTGGAAGTCGAAGTTTACTTAGTAACAGTTTTAATGGCTTGAAGAATGGACTTATAATTTCGTGTAAGTTGTTCAAACTGGTCGTTTCGAATAAAATCTTTGAAGCTGAGATTGTGCTGAGATTGTGCTGAGATTGTGCTATTTATGAATGTTGACATAACAATCTGGGAGTCGAAAGCTTTTTTTTTTACAAAGTTTGTATCAATCCACTCTGTCTGTCTGTCTGGTAAAAAGTTTGTACACGTTCATTTCTCCCACACCCAATCTCGGATCATAAATAAATTTTGCACTAGTATTTCTTGTACCAGACAAAAAAAAAAGAATCAATAAAAAAAAATAAGTTAATTAACTATTGGTAAAAAAAAATAATTTTGTTTGGTGTTGAACAAGGGAAAGAAGTTGTACTTGAAAGATGTGGTGGTATAAGTCAAGCCTTTTTTTTATGCATTTAAAAAGCGATCAAGGTAACATTAACTCAAGACTCAGTATCCTTATTCTCTTCGCCCCCCCTCCTCATTTTTTCCCATCACGTCAAAGCACATTGAGAACGCTAATAGCATGAAAATGCGCTAAACAAAAACAATTTCTAATTTTCAGATTTAGTATATTTAGTCGAGATCTATTACAAATTTAATTATATGACTGATCCAAACTAATTAACACAAGCACACTTAATATAAGCTTTTTTTTAAAGAATCTTTTTATTTTTTCTTGTTTATTCATGTATACAGAAAGATTGTAGTTGTTATAGGATAGATGTATACATTGCAAAAAGCAACACAAAAAAAAACAACCTGGATTGGAATCCAGTGCGTTTAAAAAAAAAAAAGGTTTTCAATACTTTTAGTCATTTGTGCACCCGATATACCAAAACTACAGGGATGAACACACAAAATTACCGGATACACACCAAAACTACACGGGATGAACACACAAAATTACCGGATGCACACCAAAACTACACGGGATGAACACACAAAATTACCGGATGCACACCAAAACTACACGGGATGAACACACACAATTACCGGATACACACCAAAACTACACGGGATGAACACACACAATTACCGGATACACACCAAAAAAGCAAACTATTTATAGTTTTTTCCCGCCCTGTGTGAAAAATCTGTAATTGTAGCTTATCGGGAATGTTGTCAGATTAAATATTTAGTCCTGGTTTGACCGCATCGTTTGGTTCCAGAATAGTGCATTTAACATTGAACAGTGGCTACATCTGTTTAATTCGTTCACACATTACCTACGACAACACACACACACACATATATACACTCACTCAGACACATAACATAGATCAATACTGTATTAAACATTTGCTTTATGCAAATCGAATCGTCAGAAATCAATAGGCAATTGTTATTGAAGGTTTTGACACAACTTATATTTCGCGTTGCCTTGCAGACTTAAGAGTACTATACCTTCCGCCTAGCCGAAACCAATCGAAAGCCTGAACACTGACCTGCAACGTCACAATCTGTGGGCAGATTAGACCAATAGCTCGTTGCCACGTCTTTCAGACCTGAGGCATTCTATAACGAGTGGCCTCGGCCTAGCAGGCTCATAGAACATTTGAAAGTAAAACTTACCGATAAGTTCAACCTGGGGGGATTTTCAGACTTAAAGGTAATCACAGTAACCCTCTCTTTGTTTACACTTCTTAAATGTTCCGACACTTGCTTTTTAAGCAATAAAATGAATTTAAAAAAAAAAAAGAAGAAGAGAGATATGAAGAAATGTGAAGGCGATATAAGGAGCCTAATGAAAAAAATCCTAAAAAAAAAAAAAAAAGTAAAAAGAGTGTTTGGTAGAGATTTAGAAATAAACAGACAAACCAAACAAATGTTTGGGAGATTAGGTTTGAGAGATTATTCTGAAAGATTACTATTGTTGAGTTATAAATTTAAAAAATACTTAAAATAAAAAGCTTACATTAAATGTATCGATTAAGTTTGGACCAGGCATGTAAGAAAGTTTGTAATAAGCCTGATGAGACAATCTATAAAGGGGACTAGTTCAGCTTCTACCACCACTTCAGTCAAGTACTATTTATTTCCCTTTATTGAGATACCAAACAAAGTAATTTATTACCAATAGTTAATTAACTAATTGGATAATTTTTTTTTTAAATTGATTGTTGTGTTGTCCAGTAAAAGAAATAATTGTGCACAATTTCAGCTTGATCCGAGATTGGATGTCGAAGAAATACTTTTGGCCAGACAGACAGACAGACAGACAGACAGAGTGAGTTGATTTAAGCTTTGTTAAAATTAATTTGTGCTACAAATGGAGGAAAACTATGAAAAAGGGAACAAATATATGTAGTTTATTAAAATACCTCACTTTTGACATACGAATGCGTCCATAATGCATTTTTACACCGGATACGCCAATAAGCTTGCTAATTTTCGGGTAGACCTCCATCAATAATTTAGTAAGAGAAACAACTTTGTTTACCTTACATTGACATGAATCATCTCCCCTTGCCTACGTCCAAGTCATCAGTTAACCCCCACCCACCCTCAAGTTAATAGAAAGTTGTTTTAATCCATCTTGTAAGCATGCAATGGAAACTCCAATTGTAATGTTTCTCATCGTGTCACAATTGTTTGTTTTTTCTGTTTATGTCAGTGTTTCTCAAACTGTTTTCCACGGAACACTAGTTTTCAGCGAGGCCTGAGTAGGTGTTGCTCCAACTATTTGACTAATTAACTAGTAGGCCACCACGTGAATTAATCTTTTTTCTTTTTTGAAAAATGCAAAGTGTTCCGATAAATACTCAAAATGTGCGAAGTGTTCCGTTAAGGAAAAAGCTTGGTTTAGGCTTTTGCGTGCCAACTTGAGCGTGTGTGCCTATGTGTTTCCTAGTGAGTGTTGGCTTGGTCGAATGAATGCGAACAATGCAAAGAATGTCATGAAGGCTATAACAGCGCTACCACCGCCACCACCAGTTCTTTTGCAAAGGGTTGCCCCCTCCCCCCTCCCCTCCAATGCCTCATTTGCCCCATCAAAACTTTAGGCTCTAGGAAACACTGTGAGCTCAACTTTGTAAATGAATAATTAGATTTCATTCATGTCGCACAGTGAAACGGGAAAAGTTCTTCGAAGGTGGCGTCACACAGGGCGCTGCTGCGTAATGGCCATGATCCAAAGGACCGCTAAATAGCAGGGATAATGAAAGACGTTGACCCTGATTGTAAACTCTAGGAGAGTCATGGGGGCGTTCTCGGAAGTGGATAGTGATAGTAGCGGGAAGTATTTGAGACACCGCCACAATTTCAGCCTCGTCACCATAAACGCCGGAAGTAGTCATGTAGGCAGCGTAGTGTCGAGCAGCGTGTATGACTGAGTAAGAACAACGGACAGGGCGTCGCCATAGTTATTCCAATGTTCGCAAACAAAGCTTACAACCATCTTGCGAAGTTCGAGAGCAACAGTTTCGTCGATGACATTTTTCCAGAAATATGCGACTGATAGAAATGAACAGTTACCTGATGCAGGAATTTCGACTACATTGAACGACCTGTTGACTCCACGAAATAAATGTGAAGCGGTGGCCATGGCTAGGAAACGAAGGACAATACGAAGGGGCGAAATCAAAACAAAGCTACAGAAAAAAACAGGCAACTATTTTTATCACACCAGATATTGACGTGTGTAAAAAAAAATACACACATAAATGTAGTCAAATATAGAATTTAAAGAGAAAGACTTGTTCTCCCCCCCCCCCTTTTCTTTTTTTTTTTCTGAGCCGTGCTCTCTGTCACCGCGAAAGTTGCGACTTGCAGAAATAAAAGAGTTATTTTTCTATGCCCTTATCGTGGAGGCCCGCATAGTTGGCCATGAAGAGAATTATATATATATATATAATATATATAATATATAATATATAAAGATGCTGGAGTTAATGTAATATAGAGAACGCTGGAATTATTGTGATATAGAGAATGCTGGACTTAATGTAATAGAGAAAATACTGGAGTATATAGGGACTTTGTTCTCTGCAATTGCCATTTATTTTATATTCAGATTCACTTACAGGCAGACTGCACTCTCTGTGAGGAAGAGGAAACCCTGTCTGATATTCTTTTCGCATCAGACTTAGGTTTGCCAGACGTCCAGCGAAAGGAGGCCATGTCCTGCTTGGTCTTGTCCTCCGTCCCGCCGGTATGCCGGTATTAGCCTCTTTACCTTTTACCTATCCCTTAGTCTGTTGGACCGTGCAAAATGTGTCGACCTTTTTGCTCCATTCCTCTCTGTCTTTTGCCGTAGAGCATCTCTCAATGGCAGGGCCGTCCATTCTTTTATGTTGTCTTCCCATAGCTTTCTCTATCTGTCTCTTCTTCTTTTCCTGGTACTGTTACCTGAAGGAAGGTCTTTGCAAGCCCCGAAGATCTTGTAATATTGCCATAGGTATTAGCCTAAAGTGTGAAAATGTCCGGCTTTTTCACTGCTGCTTACTGTAATGGTACATAATTTATTGATCGAATTTAATACTTTAAATCTTCTGGTTTAAATACAAACACACCCTTGACATAGAAAGATCCAAAGAATGATAGCTTCACAGCAAGACCTGTGTTCACATTATTTTTCACTATAACCTGTAAATAATTAGTGGCATGATAAAGGAACGTGATAACGACCCACAATACCAAGCATTAATTAAACAACGTTGTCTTGTGTATTCTAATAAGTAGAATTCGTTTTCAAGATGTCGGCTAACTTTAGTGCTAATATTGAAAAAAAGAATAAAGTTCTCATAAAAAAAGACCAAGTACGTGTTTTGGTGATAGGTGACCAGAAAATGGCGCTATGTGTGTTGTTTGTGATTTGTACAGGTCAGTTTCAAACAAGGGCATGGTCTGTACAAATGCTCCTTCTTCCCTAGTGCTTTTAGAGCATGGAGTGGGTTGCCTGAGTCAGCCAGAAAAACCTGTGACTTGGCAGAATTTAAGTCATTGGTTAACATGCATGACTAGATGCATGATAAGTAGGGCGTAATCATCATCTTTTTTGGAGTAACGTCTGTATTTTATAAAATAAGATAAGGGCAGCACTGATTTAGAACACAATGCTGCCAGCCAAAAACACCGTAACATGATATTTTTTTTTAGCCGAAATAATATTTTTTTTTAATGTATGAAACTTGTGCTGCTGTATAAACATTTGCTTATGGCACTCATTATCAGTCTTATAAACAAGGTCGGTCTTAGGCTACTGCAAACCTATGCGGTCTAATGGAGTTTCACGAAGACACAGGGATACTCGCAGGACGTAATTATATTCTCTTTTGAAGTAATGCCTGTAATTTATAAGATAAGATAAGAATAAGATAAGAACCATTTATAAGCAAGTAAAAAAAAAAACTCACCGTAAAACAATGCGATAACATTAATTAATAGAAGATAGAACTAGAAGGCGTAGTCCTAATGCAAAGCTGTGATAGCCCAGCTTTGGATAACAAGTCATAAACACTCCCGGCTTAAGAAAAACAGCTGCGCGAGTAATCCGAACTTCATGAACCCGATGTTTTCGTTCCCGGCTGCAGGATACCAGCTGTGGACACTTGGCTATATGGAAGGGGAAACTTACCTGACCGTAGCGACAATGAAAAGACCAGACTTCGTTAGCTTGAAGTCCGCTCTCGGTGCGTGTATCGTAAACAAGCTTACTCTTTTTTTATATAGAGATCAATCATCGGGGAGGGCTGATGGAACCAAGGGAAATAACAATGAAATTAAGCGAGAGGAGAAGTAGGGTGAAGCAACACATAGAAGAGGGGAGGGAGTTAGGGGTAAAAGAGAGAAGGTGGGGAAAGGGAGCGAGGGGTGAAAGAGATAAATGGAAAAAGAGTGAGTGTCAACCATGACCATGTTAAATATTAATTACCTGTAGGCTGAATTTAGCTATTTAAATAAGGTATCACAATAATTGTATTCATAGATCTCAAGGTCTGTAAGGAGAACTTGACTTTTCTTTACTTCTTTCATTCTAATGACAGGATTATAATTTGTGATAACACATACATCTATAATATGGTATAAATCTTATCTATTTGTCATCTTATCTAATTGTTAATTGCTATAATATAAAATTATAATCATAGTCACGACCTTCTTAAATGAGATGCACTCTGGCTGACCCCATCTCATAGACCCCAATTCACTTTTACTGGTAAATAATTATTCCGTTTGTTACCAACAAGGGAAATTAATCCTTCAGTATTCACATATATAGCTAAATATATAGGGTTTTGTCCTCTCTGTATAATTGTACATGTGATTTCCCCCACACCCATTCTCGAATCAAGTAGAAACTTTCCGAAATTATTTCTTGTACCTAACAAAATATGAAACATAAAAAAAAAAAATTAACAAATCAGTTAATCAAATATTCGTAACTAAATGTAGTGTTTTATAACGAATAAGGGAAATAACTTCTACATTATTGAGAGTTAGCGTTATAAGAGCAGAGTTTTTCCCCTTTGGTGAGCTTTGTTTATTAAAAAAAGTTTTTTTTTTCAAAGTATGTTGCTTGTTTCATGCCTACACCATGACGCTTAAGACGGCAACGCTTTCTGAACACAACATTTCAAGAGAACTGATTTCAATCGAAACGGGCTGAGCGTTGTTTTGTCCGGAAAGTCATTGTTTACTTACCCAACCATTCCTAAACTTTAATAGAAACCACGAGCAACCACACGGATAAATCAATCACACTCACACACACACACACACACAATACTTTGCCAGTACTTAGGAGATTCAATCACCACCCCACACACACATATATTGAATCTTGTATGTTTAATGCCCAAGGGTTGGAACTCGTTTGAAATGAAAAGAAGGATTCGCACTGTATGACCCTAATGTACTAGGAATTAAGGGACTTTTTAAAATTCTTTTGTCTTTTTTTTTTCTTCTAAATACTAGAAGTTATGTTTCCAATGATTAGAAGGACAATGTTTCTCTACAGACACGCACTAACATCTGAGAGTTTCTTTGCATTAAAATCTACTTCTATTAAAAATGAGGCACGCAAGGAAGTATTAAAGAAAATAATTTGAAACTAATGCATTGTAAATACACAGTTGTTGTTGTTTTCAAAATACTATTCCCCCTTTAAAGAAGCTAATGGCTATCTGTAAGAACGATTATTTTGCTCTTAATATTTAATAAACAACTAGTCGACCGGCGGCGTAGCATACACCGCTATTTAGCAGGGCCGGCCTTAGGCGCCTGCAAACTATGCGACCGCAGTGGGACCCGCACTTTCATAGGACCCGCACTTTCATAGGGCCCGCTCTAATTCAAGGTGTAGAAGTTATTATATTAAACCATTTTATAACTTAAAAGAGATTTCCCGCACCCTCCTGTCGATTTATCAGGAGCACTTTCATAGGACCCGAATAATCCTTCTTCCTATCAAAACATGTCTTATACTACTAGTGTTTAGTAGTGCTCAGATGCGTACCATCACTGTGGGGCGGGAACAGAGTTACAACAATATATTAGTTTCTTTTTTTTTAACAAAATTGCAGTGTATGGCAGGCCACAAT
The DNA here is from genome assembly GCF_947242115.1 of Biomphalaria glabrata. Taxonomy (NCBI): domain Eukaryota; kingdom Metazoa; phylum Mollusca; class Gastropoda; family Planorbidae; genus Biomphalaria; species Biomphalaria glabrata. The sequence goes on from NC_074720.1 coordinate 39,737,459, forward strand.
TGGTCATTATAGTCATGGGACCCCTTATAAGTCCAGATATTGTATGTACCGTAGCTACTAAATATTTCTTGGAGGACCTAAACTAGAGCTTATGTTGCATAGAGGCCAATCTGCCCCTGGCCCCATGGTTGTTGCATCATCGGGTTTGGGCCCCTAAATGATCGTGGGCCCATTGAACCCCTTCGCGCCATGGATGCTACGCCACAGAAAGTGAATGGTTTTTGGTTGAGTAACGTTGAGTCACGATGTATTTGTAGCCAATAATTAGCCAACTGTTAATTCTCTCTCTGCACCGTGGGTGGCGTTAAAATCTCTTTATTCAGACAAAAATCTAGCGTTCTCTATCTAGGTCAGGGCGTATTGATGTTAATGTATTAAAAACATATTCCAAGCAAATACACTATAATAGTGTTCTTTGGATGTCTCTTTTGGGGAGCTTTCAGCGCTCTGCCAGATCGAAATTCCTTATTCAATAATTATGTCTAGGGTTTAAAGAGATAAACAGTAAAACATCGAATCGTTCAACAAGAATGAGGACCGCCCAATCTGGCTTACCTTCGCTACGCTGCTAGATAATGATTCGGATATAAACCTGTGGAGAAACCAAGTCGTTCTGTGTAGATCTCTGTTATTGGCTTTTTAATTAATGAGCGCTTGCTATTTATAGATCACATTGATTACTATGTGGTCAGTTTTCTTGTAGAGCTCCATTGTGTTTTGTACTTTCATAAGTGAATATCTAGGTCAGTTAGTGGAGCTGAGTTGTTGACAAGTCTGTCTCTTTAAGCCTGACATGTGGCATCAATAAATCAAACGACAAAAAAGGTTTCTCACTCATTTCTGAAGAAAAAATGTCATAAATAATTCTGATAACGTGTTTGTTTTCAAGAGTATTGTGAAATTTAAGTAAAGTTATTCTGCCTGGTCGTGCGGTATGCGTGCTGAACTGAAACCATTCGTCGTAGAAGGCCTCGACACTGACCTGTGACGACACAACTTGTGGGCAGAGGAGACCCTTTAGCTATTGGTCTCCCACTGCCCACAGTAATCGACGTTTGCAGGTCAGTGTTCAGGCCTTCTATGACGATGTCTCGCCTCGACTGTTGTTCCGTCGTCTCGATGGTCACGGGCAGGGCCGGCCCTAGCATTTGCGGGGCCCTATGCAAAACGGATCGCGCCGTGGCCTAGTGTGGGTAGTGATAAGCATAATGTCAAAATTATTTTTTTTTAATTAGAAAAGAGGCCTACTTTCGTCTTTGCAATAAATTTTTATCAAATGAAAGCTCGCAATGCCACTTTTTATTTATAGGCACCCAAAATGTCTATTTCGTCTATTCTTCAGGAGATTTGAATAAATTCAAAAAAAGTTCAGGACTTTATCGTATATTTTTCCTTTTTATGAGATTTCCAGGAGGCCCTGGAAAATTAGGAGGTCGCGAAAATCCTGTTATTTTATATACGTTATAATGGTTTAATTTAATAATGTACACTTAGAATTAGCGCGGGGTCCATGAAAGCGCGGGGCCCACTGCGACCGCATAGGCTGCAGTGGCCTAAGGCCGGCCCTGGTCCCGGGTTCATACCCTGCCCGCTGCCATCCTCCTGTAGTCATGAAGGCGGTTTGGACTAGAAAGTAGATGAGCTTCAGCTCTGAAGGAACATCCGAAACCTGTCAAACATTGACAAACGTAATTATTGTGTCATCGAACAGTGATGTCCAAACTAAAGCTCGGTGTGCTATGCGGCCCCTTGTAGGCCTAACTTCTTCCACAGCGCATAATAAAGGTTACAAGCAAAGATAATATTATTGAAGGTTTATTGTTCTGGAAGGCTATGGCCAAAAAGCTACTTATCAAGGGGTATTGGCTACCTATCAATGGGTATTGGCTACCTATCAAGGGGTATTGACTACTTATCAAGAGTATTGGCTACCTATCAAGGGGTATTGGCTACTAATCAAGGGATATAGGCTACCTATCAAGGGGTATTGGCTACTTATCAAGGGGTATTGGCTACTTATCAAGGAGTTTTGGCTACCTATCAAACGTTATTGGCTACCTATCAAGAGGTATTGGCTACTTATCAAGGGGTGTTGGCTACCTATCAAGCGATATTGGCTACCTATCAAGGGGGCTAAGTTCAACACCCGACTCGAGCAGAGTTAAGGAGAAGACGAAGCTATTACAGAGTAGGATTTGAAACTTGAGCTTTTGTTTGAATTGCATAACTGCCTGTGTACATTAGGACGACACTCCCGAGTCTATAATGCGTTGAATAAACAAAATATTCATTGATGATGTCACGTGATAAGTCACATTCTCCAAGATGGCAGTTGTGTGACTTGGTCTGTAAAGTACCATGTAGTGTGAACTGTTTCTAATTCTCAAAACAGCCACAAAAATGTTGCTTAGTTTACGACATTCTGTCAGTTTTGCGACAATGTTTATATTCCATTTGCTCTTTGTAGCCTCTTTCTGTGTAGGTTATCAAAGTGAGTTCTATTTGTATGTTTTTTGTTTTTAAATTTCACTTCCTATTTTACTTGTATACATTACATTAAGCCTATGAATATTTTTGTGTACAAAGCTTGTATCAACTCACTCAGTCTGGTACACATTTTGTACACGTTTTTTCTCCCATTTCCCAATCTCGGATCAAGTTGAAACTTTGCACGATTATTCATTGTCCCTAACAAAACATGAATACTAAAAAAATAATATCCAATTTATTAATATATTAGTGGTGATTAATTATTTTTGTTTGATATAGAAAAAGGAACAAAATTTTACAGTATTGATAAATATTGGTGTAAATTTGTAGCTTTTTGCCTTTAGATCAGCTTTGTTTTTTTATCTTATTTTTTCTTCTATTTTGCTTGTTTCTGGTCGTCTTGTTAGTTGTATGAAGAATTTTCAAATCTTTATTCTCTTACAGTTCATTCCAAATGTTATAAACACCATACACAATCAACATAAACATCATACACAATCAACATATACACCATACACAATCAACATAAACATCATACACAATCAACATATACACCATACACAATCAACATAAACACCATACACAGTCAACATAAACGCCATACACAATTAACATAAACACCATACACAATCAGCATAAACACCATACACAATCAACATAAACACCATACTCAATCAACATAAACACCATACTCAATCAACATAAACACCTTACACAATCAACATAAACATCATACACAATCAACATAAACACCATACACAATCAACATAAACACCATACACAATCAACATAAACACCATACACAATCAACATAAACACCATACACAATCAACATAAACACCATACACAATCAGCATAAACAACATACACAATCATCATAAACACCATACACAATCAACATATTTACCCCAAAAATTTGCATTTAGTTATCGGTTTCTTATTTGTTTCAGTAACTGCTAAAATCTCAATAACAGCCGCTAATGATCCACAAGGTCATGACGTACACATGCCCGATGAGTTAGAAGTCAATATTACGCTACAGAACAATGTTTCAGCTCGTCTGCGACTGACACGCGCAGGTCAGCTTGACCCGGATGTTCCTATCTATACCCTGAGCACTGGCACGGAAGGTGAAAGGGTGATCAGACGTGAGGAGCCTGTGACTGGTGAGGTGAGCTGGAAGACTAACTTATCGATTGATGGATTGGTGAAGTCACTAAGACTAAGTAACCAGCAAATTATTATGAATTTAATGAGACAAAGTGGGCGGCACTTTTGTGTGTGTGTGTGGCACTTGTGTTTGTGTGGGGGCACTTGTGTGGGGGGGGGGTATGGTGTGTGTGTGGGGGCACTTGTGTGTTTTTGCACTTGTGTGTGAGGGCACTTGTGGGGGGCACTTGTGTGTGGTTGGCACTTGTGTGTGGTGGGCTCTTGTGTGTGGTGGGCACTTGTGTTTGGCGGCATTTGTGTTTGGGCACGTGTGGGAGTGGCACGTGTGGGGGGGCACTTGTATGTGTGTGTGTGTGGAGACATGTGTGTGTGGCACTTGTGTGTGTGTGGGTGGGCACTTGTATGTGTGTGTGTGGGCACTTGTGTGTGGGGGGGCACTTGTGTTTGTGTGTGTGGGTGGGCCTCATTCAGTCGTAAAAATGCTATAGATCTTCTCATTAAAATAAGATGTGTCCTTTGCTATGGTCGGAACGATGTCCCCACACATCAGTTCCCACACATTCTTCGCAGCCGATGTGCTCAAATGAACATCTCTACCCCTATACAGTTTGAGATCCGCGACATTGCAGGTCCTGCTCGGTGTAGCACTGGGTGCTGCAAACTGTCTTAAGTGTCTCAGGCTACTGACAAAGTGACGTCATTTATACACCGATGATACTAAGTAGTCATTAACATATTTATGAGTATATCAAACGTCGTAATTACAATTATGAGTGGTTGATTTGATTGATGTGATTTGATTGTCGACTGAAAAGATTGATTTGATCTGAAATAGAGTATTATTTTCACTAATTCAGTCGATTTGAATGAAATATTATGAAAAATTAGACACGCTTGCTTTGATATGTGTTGTTACTTAGTTTAATGAAATGTGTTTAATATATAAGCCTGGTATATCTCATTATTTAGAAACCTGTTTATTATCAAGACATTAATTCACTAGCTGTCATGGAAGTTACGAGCGTCAGTGTCGGCGAGAAAAGTCCGCAGATGTTTAAAATCCAAGTAATTATTTTGAATTGAAATTTTAAAATCTCTATATAATACTCTTAAAAAATAGTTTAATTGATAGAGGTATAAAAGATATAGATTTTATCTTATAGGTTTCATATGAATGTTTTTATTAGAAAGGTGTATTCCATTGGAATTCTACAACCTACTCTATTACGCCAACAAGGAGGAAAAGGGAGGCGATCTCTGAAGTTCATAGTTTCGTGTACAACATTGAGCAGACACAATTGCAGGAGACGTTTGAAAGAGTTACTGCCCGTAAGTTTATTTTTTTTTAACTTCACCTACTACTGTCAAGTCCTTGAAACTGACACTACTGTCAAGTCCCTGGCACTGACAGTGCTGTTGTAAGCAAAAGAATTTATTCTGCACTTAGTTGCCTTCAAAAAAGTTTAACGTCAACATTTCTTCTTTGTTTTTGTTTAGGTTTGTTTCATATGAACACATATAACACAGACGTTACTTCAAACAAAGACGATGATTACGTCATACGCGTCATGCATTTAGTCATGCATGGTAACCAATGACTTAAATTCATGTCTGAATCAGGCAACCCATTCCATGCTCTAATTGCACTTTCTGAGTATTTTATTCGAATTTGTTTTTGTATTTGAAGCGATTGGCGCATCAATGTTGATCTTTTAACAACCTGCGTCATCTAAACCTGTCATTTTCCCGACTGGTCTGTCAGGGAAACACCAGCACTTTTAAACGGGACTAACATTGCAAATCCACTTTTGCAATTAATAACAGACGGCTATCAATGGCTATCAATGGCGGCGGGTAGGGTTCTAATCAGGAAACAGTGACGACAGTTCCGAGTGCATATCATACGACAAGTCAGCCATCTTTCTTTGGGTCCCGCACATGGCCTATTTTGAGTTCCACTGAATCTACATTTACTTATCTTCTTCAATAAAAAAAAATCTTTATTTACGTCCGCAGATTAAGTACATAATATCCTACAAATGAAGTCTTCTTAGCTAATGTCCAACAAATGAAGTCTTCTTAGCTAATGTCCTACAAATGTAGTCTTCTTAGCTAATGTCATACCAATGTAGTCTTCTTAGCTAATGTCCTACCAATGTAGTTTATATAGCTACTGTCCTACCAATGTAGTCTTATTAGCTAATGGCCTAACAATGTAGTTTTCTTAGCTAATGTCCTACCAATGTAGTTTTCTTAGCTAATGTCCTACCAATGTAGTTTTCTTGAACGATGTGATAATATAGTGTTCTTATTTCTAATATAAGCTCCTGAGTATGTTGAGTCAAAGGCATTAGATGACAGAGAGATTGGCTTACAGCAGGAAGACACAGAGAGTGTTCCACAGTCAGAAGATACAAAACATTCAGACGTCACCCTTTTGAAAGAGATCTCGAGACGCAAACGTCAAGACGAGGCTCCGACCTACTTTGTTGACGTCACTGCCTTTCTGGACTACACTGGCTACCAACGGTTTCTTGAGAGATCACACAATGATTCCATGACTTGTTTGAGTAAAATACATGAGTATTTTGCGTTCATTTTTACCGGAGTAAGTATCTTGATGAATATAGGTGAGAAGACATTGTCTGCTAATGTAAATGTGTCTGAGTCTAATGTAAGAGCTCCTTGATAACATTTAAATTTAACAAATGTGTGAACTAGAAAGGCCGAAATGGTGTTGTGAATTTAGAAACATTTTTAGCGGCCCCCGAAAGGGGAAAAAACGCTATTAGTTTTATGTGGAATGTCCGTCCGTCCGTCCCGTTTAGATCTCGTAAACTAGAAAAGATAGTGAAAATCCGATATCATGATATTTTAGACCATTCAAAGTTCTGATGCAATGGTTACTTTTTTCGTTTCTGATAGCGAAAAATCTAATTTTTTAAATCACTTATGAAAGCAGTTTTTTTTTCAGGAAGCTCTTTATTAGGAGACCATAGGGAAGACTCATTAAACACCTTTTCAGACATGTGAAGTATTGGAAAACAGTAAAAAAAAATTAAAAAATTGGCTGAAAATATATAATGCAAAACTGGTGGAAGATATTCGTTTAATGGTGTCTGCTTCAGATGTTGTCAAATATGCAGGTCGTAACTGAGCTTGCGTGGTCATGTGAAACACTGCATTCATTCTAAATCTTGGAGAATTGAAGACATTACCATTCATTTTTGAGTACGTCATAGAGTCGTGGTCATGTAAAATATTTGCACTCATCCTTAATCTTCGGAATTGAAGGTAATGCCCTACTGGTATAGATAGTTATCATAGTATGGTAACTGGAGGCGAAATGAATTTGATAACCCCCCCCCCCAAAAAAAAAAAATAATAAAAATAAATAAATAAACAACGAAATAATAAAATTATGAAATGTATTCGAAATCTAATTGAGTCTAGATCTAAGCCAATAATTAACTGAAATTCCTAAAGAGAATTATATCTCAAGTCAACTGGGGCTCCGTAAGCTTCTTAAACATATTCGTGCAGATGTTATTAACCTTCAACAAAAGAGACTCAGAATAAAGTTTCTTTTTCATCAAAAGGAAGCAAGATGTGTCTTCTAGAGTATGTAGTCTAACAAGTGTATAAACCTAGAGTCTCTCTCTCCATCAAGATATTGAGCTAGGCTCGTTGGCATAGAGCTCTACTATGTTTAAGAATTGATCGATATTTCGCAATTGTAGGTCTTAGGTGGCTCCCTAGTTTACCTATGCCTAGTTTACCTATGCCGAGTTTACCTATGCCTAGTTTACCTATGCCTAGTTCACCTACGCCTAAGGCTGATCCTGATGTTATAGATGTAAGCCCATAGGTTAGCTGTACCTAAGCTATTAATTATAAAACAAAAAAAATGTTCCTTTGTTTTCCTCATAGATTGACCTCATCTATCAAGAATGGCCAGCTACAAGTTTCCAGATTAGAATTCGACTGACTAAAATAATTATATTCCAGGTCAGACTCTTGTAGAGAGTATTGAGGCACACACACACCCACACACACACACAAAGTAGTCTGTTTCGAATGAGAGAAATCTAAAGAGAAAGCTATTGAGTTGTTTAATTTTGTCTGTTGTATATATAAACACTACATTACATCGATCTATAAACACTATATCGATCTATAAACACTACATCGATCTACAAACACTACACAGATCTATAAACTCTACACAGATCAATAAACACTACATAGATCATAAACTCTACATCGATTTGTGAACAATACATCGAACTATAAAAACTTAACAAATTCATAAACACTACATCAATCTATAAACACTACATCTATCTATAAACGCTAAATCAATTTACAAACACTACATAGATTTATAAACGCTACACAGATATATAAACTCTACTCGGATCTATAAGCACTACATACATCATAAACACTACATGTAAACAATACATTGAACTATAAAAACTTAGCAGATCTATAAAAACTCCAATAATCTATAAACACTACATACGTCTATAAACACTACATAGATCTATAAACACTACATATAAAGCATACAAAAGAAACAAATTATTATCGTAATTGTTTAAAAGATAAGCTGCATCTCTCATCAGTCTTTTATTTGTTTTGTCTTAATTGCAACTGACTTTATCCAAGAGGCTATGCGCCATTTAAAATGCAGGGTTATTGCTCTTATTGAAGTGGTGTAGAGCCGCAAAAGGGGAGATAATTTTGTACTGCTAAAAAAAACATAAACAGAACTCTGTATAACATAACCCTAACACATCTTGAGTGTGTGTGTGTGTCTTGGCTAGTCTAGCTTTGTGTGTGGTGGTGGAACTTTCATTCTATACCTATTATTTTGTATTACTCTTAAAATTATAGTTTGAGCGAAATGTTATGATTTATAACCTAGTTTGGGGGCAAAGGGCCTATAATCTCTGACAAACTGCAGTTTAAACTTAACCTAATGGACATTTCAGTACAATTACCTATGGCATTTCCAAAATAAAGTTTATTATAGTAGGCCTAACTATATATAGGCATATATATATATATATATATATATATAAAGAGATATTGAGAGACATTTTGAAATCAATAGACCAATAACCAGATCAAAGACCTTTTATTAAAAGACCACAGTTAGCAACTAACATTACAAATTACCATACTGTCGGATTTATATATATAAAGAGATATTGAGAGACATTTTGAAATCAATAGACCGATAACCAAATCAAAGACCTTTTATTAAAAGACCACAGTTGCCAACTAACATTACAAATCACTGTACAGTTCGATTCACAAAGTAGGGATATACACATCCGCATTGGTCTACAGGGCAGGAGGCTCAAGCTGAATTTCGCCATTTCATTTTCTGACTTATAAATAACAATTTTAAAAACGTATTAATAGTTAAATAGTAGTGTAGAACCAAAGCCCCTCATTTAGGCTCTAAATCTAATAGAATGCACTTTTAAAACTGATGTTATAATTGCTCGTGTTTCTTCTTTCTCTCTATATATCCAGGATCCTGCCGTGCTCCCGATACCAGCAAACAACGAATCCATGTATCAGAATTTGAGTTTTTCACTGAAAGGAACCGTCAACGCTTACACAGCAATTTATAGCTTCTGGGAATTTTTAAACTCAAGTCAAGGAAGAGAAATGAGCTATCCTTATGATCACGCCATGCTATTTATTGGGTAAAATAAAATTTAACTATTTACAACAAGATGTTCGGTCGAATACGTTTAATTGGACCACCGGTTAATCAGATCAGTCGCTAATTCGGACCGCATTCTAAATTATCGAAACAAATTATGTACGGTTGATGTCATCAGCTTATTTGGACCGAAATTCCGTCTAATGGGAAAAAAGTTTGGATCAAAGTTCCGTTAAATAGGATCAAAATTTGCCCCAACATTCCGTCTAACGGGACCGAAATTTGGACCAAAATTTAGTTTAATGGGAGAGAGAAAATAAGAAAAAGAACACAAGTCGGACACGTTAAAACCTAACAGATCAAACATTTCGAATAAGTTCATCCCTCGACTACGAGCTTCAGGAGGCGAGGCGGCTGATTGTAAAGCACTTGACTTCCGAACCGGAGATTCTCGGGGTTTGAATCCAGGAATTTTTATTTCGGGATTTTTTGTGCGCCCCTGATTCCAGCCAGCTTAAATGGGTACCTGACATTAGTTGGGGAAAAGTAAAGGCAGCTTGTCGTTGTGCTGAACAGCCCAATAACAGCCTAGACCCTCACCAATTTGCATATAAAGCGGCTAGGGAAACTGAGGATGTAATCTTATTGCTTATGGACAAGCTTTATAAGCATCTTGATACACCCAAAACATATGCACGAGTCCTCTTCGTAGACTTCTCCTCGGCTTTCAATACCATACAGCCACATCTAATGATAAACAGAGTAACTTAAATGTCAGCCCTTACGTACAAGCATGGGTTCTAAACTTTTTAACCCAACGGCCCCAGTATGTTTTAAAGTCAACAACACTAAATCGTCAACTCGAGTACTATGTACGGGTGCTCCACAAGGTTGTGTACTTTCTCCTGTACTGTACACTCTTTACACTAATGACATAAGAAGCATCTATGACTCAGTTAAAGTCATTAAATTCGCTAATGATACTGACATAGTCGGGTTTATTTCAGAAGAGGAAACAGTATCGAGGCTCGATAGAAGAGTTTACAAACTGGTGCACCGACATCTTTCTAGAACTGAATGTAACAAAAACTAAAGAACTTAAAATAGATTTCAGAAAGAAAAAACTAACTATACGTGAACTGCAAATATTCACTACATCTATAGGAAAAGCGAAGGCAAATAAATATCTAGGCATTATCATTAATAACAAGCTTTCATGGGAAGACCATTTTGGATCTCTGACAAAGAAAACAGCCCAGCGACTATTTTTCCTATACAAACTCAATAGCTTTAAACTAAATAAGAAGATCCTAAATACTTTTTACGGCGAGAATATACAAAATCTGCTAACATACGGAATAATTTGTTGGCAAGACAACGCTTCATCTAAACTGTTGCACCGTCTAGAAAACATCATAAAATGGACATCAAAAATTACACTCACAACATTACCACATTTAAAGGAACTTTTTGAATAAAAGTGTCTAAGAAAAATCGAAAAAATATTGGAAGACAACGGCCAGCCGCTCCATCAGAACTACGTCAAGTCCTCGCAAAGTGGGCTACTGCTATCAATCAAAACAAGAACAGAGCGGTACAAAAACTCCTTCGTACCTCACTCGGTCAGGCTATATCACCGCCACTCGTTGATCAGGAAACATGAAAAGGACCGAGATGCCTGTGTGTAGTCACTGAATGAACTTTTTATGTTGTGTCTGTTCTATTTATGTGTATGTTTCTGTTGTGTTGTCTAGCCAAGTTGATAATAGTTTAGAACTTTGGATGCCTGACAGCATGCTCTACCCAGGACACCGTCATTGGTGATTTCTTCTGGACACTTTGCCTAAAAAGTTCTGGGAAATATATATATATATATATATATATATATATATATATATATATATATATATATATATATATATATATATATATATATATATATATATATATATATATACATACATAAGAAGCTTAGCTTTACATAGATCTAATCTGATAATATTTTGCTATTGTCTCTCAATATTTTTAAATACAGGAGCACGACAACATTTTGAGAATTATAGAGTGGTTTTAAATATGGTTAAAGAGTTAAGACTAATCACATCACTTCTATTTCCAGGTCAGACCTGTGGAGTCCTTATCCTGAGCCTAATAACGGAATAACAGGTCAGACTAGTCAGTGGTTAAGTATATTACAAGTAGGGTTTGATGTTAGAAGCTGGTTTAGTGGCTTCTGTGTCAGGTGTGTCATAGGTCACTGACCACGTATTAACTCTTTCTCTCCGTAATTATTTATCACATTCTAGTGGAATCAACGTTGGTATCGCCAGTAAGGAGAGAAAGAGTTAATGTGACTTGGCATCGCTTAATGACGTTGTGTGGATAACGAAATGACTCGTGTCATCACCAACCCTCTCTTTCACTCTCACTCCCATAAAAAGGGATGGTGGGGACAAGGTCACGGGGGCTTAAACTGAATCTAAACAAACAAGATATTTTTTTTAATACGTTTTGAAAAACAAAGCTTATATTGAGTGAAGGGAGCGCACTGTTCAATTGCTGACATCTCTAAATATTACAAGAAGAAATTAAAATTGTTTACCACTATTTGATTGGTTAATTTTTGCGGCCCCCCGAGAGGGGAAAAGACGTTATTAGTTTTGTGTGGAATGTCTGTCCGTCCGTCCGTCCCGTTTAGATCTCGTAAACTAGAAAAGATATTGAAAATTCGACATTATGATATTTTAGACCTTTGTAAGTTCTGATGCAACGGCTACTTTTTTCTTTTATGAAAGTGAAAAATTTAATTTTTAAAATCAACTATGCAAGCAGTTTTTTCATAATAATACACTATTTTTACAACTATTCACTATTAATAGTAACAAACACAAGAGGCTTTCAATAAGGGAGATACATCTCTGCCATGTTTTTAACACTTTTATGCAAACGGTCTTAGATTTTTTGTTAATTTGTTTTTCAATGTATTACACAGTTATGTCATACTAACTAGTACATTTACAAAAAATGGTTATTATTTTTTTCAAAGAGAGAAAAAACTATTTAATATGCATATAAGTGGAACATAATTTAAAACAACTATTAATAAGTAGTTTTTTTCATATTATGGCATGTATTATAAGTGGTACAAATATAGCCAAAGACATGATTAAGAATTTTGTTTAACATTTTTTCCGAAATTTTTTTTTATGAGGCTTTAAATAAGAGATGACCCTTACCAAAACAATTATATCAATAAGATAATCATTATATGAAATCAGTTAGGCCAGGTTCACATCTAGATTCACCTTCACTTTCACCTACCTTTGGTATGCTGGACTGTTGGGGCACCACGCAAGATCAGTCAACCTTCTTTCTCCATTCTTCTCTCTCATTAGCCTTTGATAGAATTTCATTCTGATATTCTTTCTGAAAATATTGAAACCTGCCTTTTTACTTGCCTAAATGGACCACTTCGGGGGCCCATTTTGAGTTTGTGTTTCCACACAAACTGTCTTTGTAACCTTGTTTTTTTTTTGTTGATCCCTGTGTTTTCATCGACAATAAATAATTGTGAAAATTTCAACTTGATCCGAGAATGGGAAGTGGTAGAATAAAAAAGTGTAAAAGAATCCACAGACAGACAGACAGACAGACGGAGTGAGTTTATATAAGCTTTGTAAAAAAAAAACAGGAATGTATTAAAAACTATAATTGTTGTAAGTTTGTTTCTTAATTGTCCAGGTTTAGCAGCAGTGGGCACTTTGTGCAGGACAGACGGCACGAGCTCCTCTGTTATTGAGGACCTGGGAGACTATTTCGCCATGTTCACGGGCGCTCACGAGCTTGGTCATAGGTGAGTTTGTAGACATCATACATTAGCGCCAGACATGGGGCTTAAAAACATAGAGAGGCTTTTACATTTAATTACGCTTTAGAAATCGTTTTACTTAAAACTAATGCAATCTTTTTTGAGCAATTAGAATAAATAATCTGTTTAAAAATCAATACAATCTGAAGTCCACAAAATGAATCTTAGCTTCAATTAAGCTTGCTATAACTTTATTAATCATTACAATCCAAGATTTGTCTCTGGTACAATAAAATGTAAAAAAAATAGTTAACCAATTTATACAATAGAACTAACAAATCAAATAAATCAAGCAAGCCAAAAAAAAAATTATTATGATACAATCATTTCCTCGGCATCAGTAGGCCTATTCTACTTAAATATTTCTTGATGTATCAGATTGTCAAAAAATAAACAATAATATCAAGATATTTTTACAATACCTTTATTCAGGTCACACTTTCGGAGTGGAGCCTGAGCTAAGGGTGGGTGGACGCAATGCTCTTAAAGTTTATCTGTTTCTGTGGCCCACGGTTAAAGAGGGTGTTGTGTGGCCAGCACAACGACCAAACGCCTTTACTTTTCCCAGAACTTATGTCAGGTACCCATTAAAGGTTTGAGGACTCACGAGGCGCCCTAAAGATCCTGAAAGTAAAAATCCCAGTCATTCCCAGGATTTGAGTCTGGGACCCCCGGTTCGGAAGCCAAGCGCGTTACCAATCCACCACAACGCCTTTAAGTTGATGTAAATCGCTGTGAGAAGAATTACTAGCTCGTCAAAGCCTAAATACAAATGAATTTAAACTTGGCTAGAGAACTAGAAATTTTTTTGTCTTGGACAAACTCTACATCTTCGAGTATTTCCACACTTGGGCCCTATTCCTTAGACCTAGATATAATATTATGTCTATGGCCCTATGAATGGACCTCATTCACCAATCGTAAATAAACTCATTTAGCCACGTCATGATATTGATAAAACAATGAAAAATGCGTATCACGTGACAGCCTTTATGTATTACATGATTTGTATCGAAGATATATAGAATCACGTGGCTAAATGTTGTTTGTTTACGATTGGTGAATGAAGTCCTTTCAAGAGTTTAACAAATGAATGTGCAGGAACATTGTGGGCATTTAGCTTTAAACTCTAGATCTGGTCTAGATCTAAAGGTCTATCATTCGACTATTATTATGTAGAGTAGATTTATGCCTTCGCTTAACCTGGATGTTCCCTTGTGAAAGAGGTGGGGGTGGTGTGGGTTAAAAAAAATGTTGAATTTTTTTAACAAATCTATTATTCATTAGTTATGAAGAGAAAAATATTACATAATTTGTATAAAGCAGGTATTGCCTTTTTCGAAAAAGTAGACACACAAATTATATGTTATTCTTGGTTTTTTATTTCTTTTGAACTATGTATTTGATCTAGATATTTGTTGGTCTACTTAATGCATGTGCTGTGTTTGATCTAGTTTGTCTGCTCTGCACGATGGAATGTCCCCAGGCTGTCAGGCGGATGACTTTTATCTGATGGCGCCATTGTTTACCTGGTCAGGTGAGGCCAAAAAACTCCATCCCTGGCGGTTCTCCAACTGCAGCGTTGCCGAGATTACCACCTATGTCGAGACTTTGAGGAACACTTCGTAAGTCGCAGTGGTTCTCAAACGAAACTGTAAGGTACAAGTTTGGTATATATCAATCGATAGTCCAACTAGTGGTTCATAGTAACAGTCATCTTTTACTGCAAGTGGATCATATCAACAGTGATAGTTTAATACTAGTGGTTCATATCAATAGTGATAGTTTAATACTAGTGGTTCATATCAATAGTCATATTTTATGCTACTGGTTCATATCAACAGCCATCAGTAAATGCTAATGGTTCATATCAATAGTCTTCTTTTATGCTAGTGGTCTATTTTAGGACGATTATTATTATTATTATTATTGCTTTTAAATAGCGCGACTTTCATGCTTATAGCAAGCTCGGAGCGCTTTTGGTCCAATCTCACTTGTGGACCAGTGGGGGGAAGGGGGTATCTAGGAGTTGGTTTTCCATGCCGCCTTTAGGCGCTCAGTAAACGCAACTCTGCCCGAGTCGAGTGTCGAACCTCGAGCCCCCTTCTAGGTAGCCAAGTTCAAGCGCACTTAGCCTCTCGACCACGATTCATGTGAAACCAAAAGTGGCAGAGACTCTGGTCATCATTTTGTCATTGTCAAAGGCTGCGAACAAGTCCGGCATGGAAATGATTGATATGTGACCTACTTTGGTGTTGAAAAGTCATTTAGTACACTGACTACTGCTGTCTTTGTGCTACGGCATTTCTTGTCCGCAGATTGACATTCTTCGAAGAGACGTTACCGTTGCAGACGAGAAAGAATTTGCGCTAACACAATGCGCTCCAGAAGCTTTGACAGAAAGGGTAGATTTGATACCGGGATACTCTTGATCGACATTTGATTTCTTTAATAAAGTTCTGACCAGTGCATGTTTGATATGCCGCGGTATAATGCCTGAAGTCAATGAAGAGTTCTATATCTTAGTAATTGTGGGTACAAGCTCATCTAAACATTCAAGGAGCGAAGGAAGTTGGAATTGGATCAAGTTCATATGACTTATTTTGGAATCTTTAAAATATGACTCTTGACATAATCGAGATACAATGAAACTCACAAAAAGGAGAACTTGAGAGTGGTCAAGCTGTGATAAAAGGGATGGCATGTCATTTCTCATCTGCTCTATCGTCCACTGAAGAATTTATTCAAAGAGTCCCAGAGCTCAGAGACTGGGAGAGATGACGACCAAGATGCTCGCACCACCGAACATTTCAGCGGTGATCCTAAAATCGATTATTTGTTGTTGTTTTTTTTTCTGTTATCGAAAATGTCTCCGTTGCAATTGATTGCTGATTTTTTAAATTAATTTCAAAAATTTTGATTGTATTTTCCTATATGGGGAAGCTTTATATTTTAAGCCAGTTTTTAATGCTAGCCAAAGATCTGTCTAGGTGGAGGCCTGGGGAGAGGGGGTATTTTTGTTTTGTTTTGTTTATTTATGTCAAAACCTGGTTGTGATTTGATTTCTTTCTGTCTTCAATTTAACCCTTAGAATAAACGTCCAAAAATGTGTTTCATTTAATTTAAGACACAAATAAAACGTTTGGCTTAGTTCTAGGAAGAAAGCTAAATCGTTGTAGAAATTATCAAAGATTTAAGTTACATTATCTTTCTAATTAGCGGCCTCGGAGCGGAGAATAGCGGCTATTTAGTTTTGTGTAGTCTCTCCGGCCGGCCGTTTATATCTGTCTGTCCGTCCCGTTTAGATCGAAAAAAAAAAGATATTGAAATCCGGTTATAATATTTTAGATCTTGCAAAGTTCTGGTGCAAAGGCTACTTTTTTTCTTTTCTGAAATTTAAAAAATTAAATATGCAAGCATTTTTTTTCATAAAAATACCCCATTTTTACAACTATTCTCTATTAATAGTAAAACGAACTGAGATGACAATATAAGACTAATAAGAGACTGTTATATATGCTCGTTATTTCTCCCTCACCCAACTTTGGATCAAGTTGAAATGTATGCACAATTATTGCTCTGTTCCTGACAAAACTAGAATCAGTATTAAAGAATAACCAATCAGTTAATTAACTATTGCTAATTCTATTTTTTCGGGGGGATGGGGGGGGGGAACGAACAAGGGAAAGAAATTTTACTCGACAGATGTGGAGGTATAAACTAGATTATCCCCCTCTATACACTGCGTAGAGGATTAGGTCGTGGCTTAAAAGTTTGAAACTAAAATTAGATAACTATAAAATCTTCTTATTGAGCCAGTGTTTGAATTCAACTCATACAGTATCCATTCATACTTTAAACAATTAAATGTATTTATAAAGCGACCACGTAACATTTACACAGATACCCCCATCACTCCCCCTCCCTCCTTTTCATATTGTTAATTAGATAGTATATACTCATATTTTTTTTTTTGTTATAAATACTTTTGATACGTTAGATCAGGAAAGATGTGTCTCTCTGACACCTTGATCGCCACTGGTCAGGTTCCAGATGTCAGTGATCGGCTCTTAGGTCTGGAGTACCCTCCGAATCAGCAGTGCACTTTAAGATACGGACAGAGGTCATTTGACTGCAGGGTACAGTTCTTAGTGCATAATAGTATCAATTTATTGATTTTGTGTTGGTACATATATATATATATATATATATATATATACTGGTCTCATAAGTTACATGTGATAATATGGCATTTTGTTAGTATCCCTATGGAGAAATTTTTTAAAGAATTACTTTTCGTTCATATTCAGAGCGCTCTATTCCAATCGCTTTTGCGGACATATTGGAGGTTTCCTTGCTGTCTCAGCAAGCACAACTCAGCTCGATTCGTCAGAATTCGAACTCTAGCTCCTTGATCGATAGCCAAGTGGATTATGCGGCACTTGTGCCACAGAGGCCAAATTAAAACTTGCTTTGATGTAAACGCATGTGTTAAGCCACATGACACCCTGCTCGTTAACCGTTGGTCAAAAACAGATGACCTTAACCTCATCTGCCAATAGATCGCAAGGTCTGAAAGGGAACTTTTTTTTTCCTTACAGTGGAGTGATTTCATTCAAGAGAGTAAAACCAAATATGATATTTCAGGTTGATATAAAAACAAGTAACCAAACATGCAAAGTCTAAAAAAAAAAAAACAAAAAAAAAAAAAATCCTTAAAAAAAAAGCTTATCTAAAGGGGAAAAACTCTGCCCTTAAAACTATATCTATCAATAATGTACGTACAAGTTATTTTCCCTTATTCGATACCAAACAAAATAATTGACTTACTGACTTAACTCTTCTCTCCTAACTGACGATACCGGCGTTGATTCCACCAGAATCTGGTAAATACTTACGGAGAGTAAGAGTTAATCCTGTGTAACTCCGCCTGGGTACACCTTATCTTGCCGGTCCCCCAAGCCCGGGTAAAGGAGGAGGGGTGATCGTAAGGCTAGCAACCTGACATCACTAAACTATTGCTACAGAAACCGGAAAAACAAAACAATTAATTACGATTAATTGATTGACTAGTTGTTTTTTTTTTAATTGATTCATGTGTTTGGTACAATAAATAATTGTTGAATAAAGTATCAAATTGATCGGAGAATGCGTGTGGGAGATATAACGTGTTCAATTATTTAAGGGGACTAAACCCAACAAATTTAGCCATATATTTGAATACTGAAGGATTAGCTTCCCTAGTTGGTGTCAAACAAAATAATTAATTACAAGTAATTAATTGACTAATTTATTAACTTTTTAAAACTGATTCTAGTCTTGTCTATGCGATGAATAATTGATCCGAGAATGGGTGTGGGAGAAATGAAGTGTACACACTTTTACCAGACAGACAGACAGACAGACAGATAGAGTGAGTTGATATAAGCTTTGTAAAAAAAAAAATCCTGATGATGGTCTGTAATTTCCCATTCTATTTTTTAACAATGTCTCTATTCAACTAGTCACTTCGTGAGAACTCATACCTAAAACTGGGGTGGACACGGATCTCGAAAACGGTCTAAATTTGACACTTGATGTATATAGATGGTAAAAGAATTCCTAGCTCGTTGGCCACACTGGGAAAACTCTAGTTTGACCGTTATAGTTTTTTAAAGCATAAATAGAAAATAATTTAAAATTAGAGAACTAGGAAATCTTTATCTTGATCAGACTATAAGTCTTTGGGTTTTACTTACTAAGGCCCTATTCCTTCAAGAGTTTAATAATGGTTTAATAAATTCATGTTCATTAACATTTTGCCCACCATCTTGTAAGTCTAAATCGAAATGGCTATCATTAGACTATTTTAAAGTCTAGTAGATTTATACATTCGCTTAACAAGGATTTTTTTTCTTTTGGAAGGGGAGAGATTGGAGCAGGATAAAAAAAAAATCTTTTTTTTTTTTTAAGTCAAACATTCATTAGTTGTTAAGAGCAAAATAATCGCTTTATAAGTTATTTTACTTGATTCTTGTGATGCTTCATTATTGCAAGGAACCTTTCAAGTTAGCTTCGCACAATCAACTTCTTCTATTAACAGTCAAGATAAAAATTTCTACAGAAGACGGTGCTCAATTTGTTCATATACATCTATTTATTCATTCAACTGAATGCAAAGAAACATTTGAGTCGAGTGCGGGAATTCCCGCTGAAAGTGTTTTTTTTTAAAGCAAAAGAGGCAAGACAAATTTAATTTGAAGTCAAACCAGAAGTCAAACCAGAAGTCAAACCAGAAGTCAAACCAGAAGTCAAACCAGAGTTGTTACGTTGAAGTCAATCTGGTAGTCTCTTTTTTTTTAACTCTTTCTCTCCTAACTGACGATATCAGCGTTGATTCCACTAGAATGTGGTAAATAATTACGGAGAGAAAGAGTTAAATATGCATAAACTGTCAAAGTACTAGGATGATCGTTAGAGCCGTTTTCCAAATACCCGTCCAGTGTCGAGGTGCCAGCCATGAAGAGTTTGGAAGGTAAAAGAAGGAATTGTAAAAATCTTTTAAAAAAAAAAAAAACATGCCCAAAAGTTATTACAAATTTTTCTAGCAGTCCAGATTCCATGCACCGTTAACTTTGATTCGCTCTGGTGACGATGACCTACAAAAAAACAACTGTTATTTAAATGAAAATTAAGAGAGAAAAAATAACCAATTTGGTGATCAAACACATAAAATTGTCTATTTTAGCGCTACTATCACCTTAGCTATCTAGCCTACTACAATGTGCCAAATATTACATGTAACAGCACATATTGTTTTCTCAATAGGTACAGAATGTCCAGCGCCAAAGTTCATTTCTTAATTTTGTTTACTAACAACTCTCGCTTCCTTATACTTTTGCGTCATCAATTTCTGTGCTATATGCTTCTTTTTTGGTTTCGAGATTATCTTTTTAATGAATACATGTACCAGGGCGGCCTTAGCAATAGGCAAACTAGGCTTCTGATTAGTGGGTTCCTCACACGTGACTAAACAATTTTTTTTAGAGAAGAAATAGCGAAACTTGTGCCCAATGTTATTCTTGTAGTACACTAGGTTTGAGATAAATTGTGTAATTTTATTTTTTCGCTGTTTAATTTTTGTTTTTCAATTTTATTTGGGGTCACCATTTTCACTTCGCCGTTTAGCCTCCAATTATCAAAGGCCGGCCCTGCATGTACATTCTAGCCTACTAGTATTCTAATTCTTACACCTAATACCTTTATAAGTAAGTAAGATGCTGAGCCTGAAGCATTTACATAGCTTATATTAACTCTCTCCGTCTGTCTGGGTGAATTCTTTTATACGTTTTTTTTTTATCTCTCACCTCTAATTCTCGGATCACTTTGAAATTATGTACATTGTCGATGAAAAATGACCAATTAGTCATTTTATTAGTGTTAATTAATTATATTTTATATGGAAAAATAGCGGGTAAATCTTACGATATTGAGAGATATTGCAGTATTTGAACGGTGCTTTCGCTTTACTCATTATAAGTTTTGTCTTTTAAAAAGTATTTTAAAAATATATTGCTTGTTAATGAATCTTTTAACGTTTTAATTTAGTTAACAAATTTACACGGTATAGTTACGTAAACGAACATTATTCCCTTTCCTATTTTTAGCTAGGAAACGCCTCTGACATGTGTACTTCTCTGTGGTGCTACAAGCCAAGTGATGATCTGTGCTACACTTTCCCGGCATTGATGGGGACATCGTGTGGGAATAGAAAGGTAAATCGTAGTTCTATCTTATGTTAGACACCTTATTTATATAGGTTAGTTATTTAGCGACGCACCATAGGAGACGCATATTGAACGGGACTAGTGACGTTTGGGATATGTTGGGTTAGAGACCGGAAAATCAGTTAGCGATAGAACACTCCAGGGTAACGACGTGTTTAGTGACAGAGACTTCTACTGTGGCCTTTTATCAGAATAAATCCATATAAACTTGTTCATCATCGTTGACTACATCTCTTCACTTGTTAAAAACAGGTGTTGTTTGCTCTATATGTTTTGTTGGTCAACTACACGGAATACACCCGAACAATTACACCCAAACGCCTGCAGAGTAATTGGTTGACTTCAGGACAGCCTGAATAGGCAACATCACAGTGGCGACCCCGAACCTCGAAGCCGGACCCCTGATGAAGCCGAACATCGAACCGGACCTCGAAGCAGAACGTTTACTCAGGTGAGGGTCGTACACTCGAAGTTATAAGATTTCATCGGAGTACGGCTGAACACAGCATCATCGCAGAGTGACTTTGTTCTGGATCTACAAGCAGTCATTGCCTGTTTGATCGCACGTTCAACGAGCCGTTAACTCAGGGTGACCTTCGTCAGGACAGTAATCATCGCAACGTCGGGTTGAGTAGACTTAACCAGTATATTATCAAAGCCTGATCTTCATATGCTGAATCGACCTACAACCAGAGAAACCGTTCATTCATAACGGGTGAGAGATCGTTAGTGAACCTGTTGGACATATTTTTTCTTCGTCATAGGAGCCACATCGAGTATCAAGTTTTACCTCGTCAGTTTCGAGAAGGACAGTTTGCTCGCTGTCAGAAGTATTGTGAGTACTACAAGTTTGGTAGCTAACTAAATCGAAATCGCTCTGTCGTCTTACCCTTGGAGAGATTCTTGTGGAGCAGTTTGCTCATTGAACCGGTTGCTTGCCACTTTTATAACGGTCACTGTGTTTAACCTTTGGAAGGTTAGTAAAATCGTATTTTTCGTTGCTGAACAGTGATATATTTAGCATACGTCGGTCTAGACGATATCTAGACGTGCTGATATTGAAGTTGTGGAAACAGCTACATCCACTTAATTTCGTTGAAAACCGTTAATCGTGTAACGGAACGTCGTCGGAGGTGACCTTGGTTTCACCCAGTCTACATTGGACATTTTGTTCTAGTGAAGCAGAGTACAACAGCAAACTTCGTCGTACTACCAGAGTAGCAGCAGAAGCAGTGAACTATTTTTAGAGAACCGTTATTCGTCAGCCCAGATCAAGTCATCGTCAAGAAAGTCGTTATTCGTCAGCCCAGATCAAGTCATCGTCAAGAAAGCCGTTATTCGTCAGCCCAGATCAAGTCATCGTCAAGAAATTCGTTATTCGTCAGTCGTCCAGATCAAGTT
The DNA here is from genome assembly GCF_947242115.1 of Biomphalaria glabrata. NCBI lineage: Eukaryota > Metazoa > Mollusca > Gastropoda > Planorbidae > Biomphalaria > Biomphalaria glabrata. The sequence goes on from NC_074720.1 coordinate 39,759,837, forward strand.
GCCGTCAAGAGACTGTTATTTGTCAGTAGTCGTCTACTAACTATAGATCTAAAAGGTATTATTATACATACTATAATATACTAGATTTAAATTTGTGTGATACTGGACCTAATATACAGATTTGAATATAACCATAATAACTCAGACTAGATTTATACATTTACTAAATCTATAGATAGAGACATAACACTTAAAACTTGTATAAAAGTGTGTAAAAACCTAAATATAAAATAAATTTAAAGTATAGCCATAACCAATATAGGCTAAGTAAAAATATATAAATTTGGGTGAAAATAAAATACAATGGCTACATCATCATATGTGGACCTTAAGGAGGTTAAGGAAGCAGCTATGCAGGATGGAAAGGCCATGGAGTTAAAAGGAAAGGACTTAGCAGCTTATGTACAGCAAGTTGTGAAGGAAGAAAAAAGACAAGAGATAGAGAGACAGAAAGAAGAAAAAAGTCAAGAGATAGAGAGACAGAAAGAAGAAATAGAAAGGCAAGACAAAGAAAGAGAAAAAATTAGAGAGCATGAAGCTAAAATGGAGAAGATGAGATTGGACGCAGCACAAGCCAGAGCCCAAACTGAACAAGGAAATAACACAAATAACTCAAATAATTATACCACTCAAAGAGACAACCCTAATTCACAGACATGGCTAAAGAGGAAGATACAAAGTTTTGATGAACAGAAGGATGACATTGGTGATTTTCTGAAAAGATATGAGGCAAAAATGTCTACATTTAATATGCCTGAAGAAGAATGGTCTGAAATACTGATAGACTTTGTTCATGGTCAAGCTCTAACAATATGCCAAAATCATGACCATCATATTGATGATAGCTATCAGGTTTTAAAAAGAGAGTTATTGAATGCCTATGGTCATAATGCTACAACTTTTAGAAAGAAATATTTTGACAATATACCATCATTAGGAATAGAACCCCAAACTACTATTAATATGGAAAAGGATTTTTTCAATAAGTGGGTAAAATTAGAAAAAGTGACAAACTCTTATGAAGGATTAAAAAATTTTATTCTAGTGGACAACTTTGTAAATAAATGTGATCCTCAGTTACAATCTTTTATTAGAGAAAGAAATCCAAAAACTATAGATGAAATAACAGAGATAATGAGAGTATACAAAAATGCCTATCCAAATAAACCATTTTCTGATAGGGATAAGAGCAAAGTAGATTTAATAGGATACACCAAAGAAAATGTTGATAGAAGTAGAAATAGAAACAGATCAAATAGTGGAAATAGAAAATATAATGAAATAACCTGTTTTAAATGTCAAGGAAAAGGTCATATAGCAGCTAACTGTAGAAGAGCGAATAGTAGGTCTGGAAGTAGAAATAGATACAATGAACAAAATAACAGTAGATATAGGAGTAGAGATAGGAATGACAGGGGAAATTATAGAAATAGGAGTTACAGTAGGGAATACAAAAATAAAGGTACAGATAGGGTATATTTCATGGAAGGAAATAGGAATAATTTTGCAGTGTACCCAGGGTTTGTAGATAGAATTCCGGTGGAATTAATCAGGGATTCAGGTTGTAACACTTTGGCAGTAAAAACTAAATTTGTCAAACCTCATTGGTATAAAGGGTTTACTAGGAAAGTAGAATTAGCAGATGGCACTGTAAGGGAATTTAAAGCTATAAGGGTGTACATTGAAACTCCATTTTTCACTGGTTATTGTGATGGCATTGCAATACCAGAAATGAGATATGATATGTTAGTAGGAAACATAAAAGGAGTTAAAGAATGTTCAAGAAAAGAATTAGAAGACTGGCAAAACAAATACAAAAACATAAGACAAAATCATGAAAACATAGAAACACAAAATATAACAAGTATGATAATAACAAGATCAATGGATAAAAAAGATGAGAAACAGGAAAATACAATAAATGTAATAAGTAATGATGAAGAAAAAGAAACCAGTAATGTAATACAAATAGAAAATACAGATATTAAGGAAAGAGAGATAGAAAATGAAACACAAAATAGTCTTGAAACACAAATATCTCAAAGTGAAAAAGAAACAATACCCAAATTTGCATTAGAACAAATGAATGACAATATTATTGGGAAAATTTATTCAAGAATATCAGATAAAAACAATAATAATCCAATGGAGAAATTTTGTATAGAGAATAAAATATTATTTAGACAAACAAGTAATGATAACAAGAAAATAAAACAACTTGTCTTACCACAGAAATATTGGAAAGATGTTTTAATCATGACACATGATAATAATTTAGCAGCACATAGGGGAGTAAAGAAATGTTATAGGAATTTGTCAAAACAAGTATTTTGGCCCAAAATGAAAGCAACAATCAATAAATACATAAACTCATGTGACATATGTCAAAAGAGATCTAACAAAAGCATAGTGAATAAAGCACCTATTCAAGAAATGGATGAACCTACAGAACCATTTCAGAAAGTATCTATTGATTTAATAGGTCCTTTAATTCAAACTGAAAATAATAACAAATACATTCTAACAGTAATAGACATGTTTAGTAGATATCCAGAGGCAATCCCATTATCAAATACAAGTACAGAAAATATCATTAATGCCATAACTCAAAAAGTAATTACAAGACATGGTATACCTAAAATTATATTGAGTGATCAGGGATCTCAGTTTAAGTCAGAACAATTTAAGAAATGGACTAAACAATACAATATACAACACATATACTCTTCGGTTTACCACCCAGAGAGTAACGGGTTATGTGAACGATATGGTGGTTCATTAAAAAGATCACTAACAAAAATAATTCAGAATAATCAGAACAAGTGGGATCATTACATTAACTATGTACTATTTGCTCATAGAAACAACATCCATGAAGCAACACAATTTTCACCATATGAAATAATACATGGAAGAAAACCTAGAGATGAATTAGATGTTTTTAAAGAAAATCTAATAGACAATGAGAATAAATTAAATAATGACAGTAAAACAACAATCACAACAGAACTGAAAGAAATATGGACTCAAGCATATAACAACAATAAGAAATACAAACAAAGTGTTCATGAGAATCTAAATAAGAAAAGACAATTGAAAACACTAGAAGTAGGAAACAATGTATTAATATTAATAAATGACCTGAAAAATAAAATTGGTAAACAATGGAAAGGTCCATTTAAGGTGATAAAACAAATTAATGATGTGAATTATCAAATTGAAATAAATGGGAAAATTAAAACATATCACATAAATAATTTGAAACTATATCATGATAGAGAAGATGAGTTGATACAAAACATTCAGGAGAAAATAGAAAATAAATTTTCAGAAAGAGAAGAATGCTTGATGATAATAACAAATGAAAATCACAATGAAAATGATATTAAGGAAATACCTGTAATAGAAACAAAAGAGAATCAAACTTGGCAAAAGATTAATCTTAATAATTTAACTAAGGAAAAGTCAAAAGATATAACTAAAATAATACAGGAATACAAAGAAATTTTTTCCAGCATACCAGGAAAAACTAATATTATTAAACATGACATTAAAGTAACAGACCCAAAACCTATCAAGCTTAAGCCATATAGAATACCGCTACATTTACAAGACAAAGTAAAGAAAGAAATAGACAATTTACTAGAATCAGGTATAATTGAGCCATCAACATCTCCTTATGCTTCACCAATTGTGATAGCCAAAAAGAAGAATGGAGATATAAGGTTATGTATTGATTATAGGAAACTTAACAACATCACAGAATTTGACCCATATCCAATGCCAAATATAGAGGATATTTTACATAAATTAAATGGAGCAAAATTTTTTACTAAATTAGATTTAACTAAAGGTTATTGGCAAATACCTTTAACAGAAAATGCTAAACCTTACACAGCATTTGTAACACCATATGGTATTTTTCAATGGAATTATATGAGTTTTGGATTAGTAAATGCACCTGCCACATTTAATAGAATGATGAACATGATAATTGGAAACAAAGAAAATGTTATTTGCTATTTGGATGACATATGTATTTTTAATAATAGTTGGGAGGAACATTTGGTAGATGTAAAAGAAGTGTTCAAAATAATAAAAGAAAGTGGACTTACAATTCAAGCAGAAAAAGTAGAAATAGGATTGGAGGAAATAATTTTTCTAGGACATAAAGTAAATAACAACATGATTAGCCCTATTGAAGATAACATAAAGAAAGTACTTAATATTGAAATACCTACAACAAAAAGACAAATTAAAAGCATATTGGGAATAGTAAATTATTACAGAAAGTTTATAAAGAACTTAGCAGAAATAGTGAATCCACTAAATGACTTACTTAAAAAAGGAAAACCTCAAAAAGTAGTCTGTAATGAGGAATGTGTGAAAGCTATTGACAGAATTAAAGATGTTTTTAGTCATGAGTTAATATTAAGACTACCCGATAAAGACAAAATATTTTATGTCACAACTGATGCATCTGGTAATGCTATTGGTGGTTGTTTAATGCAGAACTATGATAACTTACATCCTATATTATATGTAAGTAGAAAATTGTCAGAGGCAGAGAAAAAATATAGTGTCATTGAAAGAGAAGCCTTAGCTGTAATATGGGTAATTACTAAGCTAGAGAGCTATCTAATAGGAAGGAAATTCATATTATTAACTGATCATAAACCTATTCAGTATATACAGCAAAAGAGCATGAAAAACAGTCGTGTTTATAGATGGTTCTTAGCACTACAGGAATATAAATTTGAAGTGAAAGCTATTAGTGGATCTGTAAATATTGTAGCTGATCTATTGTCTAGAATGACATTGAAGTGAAATAATTTTGTAAATAAACTATGATTATATTGAGTATGTAATATATATTAATATATTGACACCATTTATATGTTATGGAAAAGGGAGATAAGTAAATTTGATGTTAAGCATTTAAAAGTAAGTATGGATATTTTTTTTTTTGTGTGAATCATTTCATATATCATTGACGAAAGTTAGTTCTATGGAAAAGGGTGAGTATAAAAGAAAAATGGACAAAAGCGTATAAAAGGGTGGTAAGGAAAAAATTTATTGAATGTGTAAATAAAGTCTATAATTGTTTTTTGAAATATTGTATTTTATCAGATTACTGCCAGTGAAGAACGCTTGTGACGTGTGACGTGTCCATAAGATGCCACATTTTCTTTCATGATGAACTGTGTACTAATGAAGATGATTCTAGAATGTTATGAACATTGACATGAATATGAGGAACTGTCAAGTCAAGATGAAGATGTCAAGATTTTATGTTTGTTGTCTTCCCCTTAAATTGCAAATGCCCTTGTAAGACTTGACAGTAGTGGAAAAATATTGACATATTTTTTTTTCAAGGGGGGGAGGAATCTGTTAGACACCTTATTTATATAGGTTAGTTATTTAGCGACGCACCATAGGAGACGCATATTGAACGGGACTAGTGACGTTTGGGATATGTTGGGTTAGAGACCGGAAAATCAGTTAGCGATAGAACACTCCAGGGTAACGACGTGTTTAGTGACAGAGACTTCTACTGTGGCCTTTTATCAGAATAAATCCATATAAACTTGTTCATCATCGTTGACTACATCTCTTCACTTGTTAAAAACAGGTGTTGTTTGTTCTATATGTTTTGTTGGTCAACTACACGGAATACACCCGAACAATTACACCCAAACGCCTGCAGAGTAATTGGTTGACTTCAGGACAGCCTGAATAGGCAACATCACACTTATCGGGGCCGGACTTTAGTTAATGGATGCCCCGTACAAGATTCTATGGTGGTCCCTACCATCGTTTACGACTTTAATTACAAGTTTTTAAAAATGTTTTTTTATGTTAGAGGATTGTGTATGTTGAGCGTTGGTTTTCGTTTTATACGAGTATATCTTCTTGACGAAAATAATACTGCTAAATAAAAATACAACAACAACAAAACTTATAATGATTAGATGAAGTTGAATAAGACTAATACTTTATCTGTTATATCGTTGAAGCATCACACATGATCTATCTCTCTCAATTCGTCTCTGTCTGTCGTCTTGAATAGAATATCTTTCAGTGACAGCTCATTCTTTTATGTTGTCTTGCCATAATTTTCTATGTCTGCCTTTTTTTTTTTTTTTTTTTGCTGTTCTTTTCCCTGCAGGAGGGTCTTTGCGAGCTCTATGGACTTTGTCGTAGGACCATAAAGTTTTAGATAAACACTTGCCAAAGAGGTTCTCCTGTTTCCTATTTCCTCATTTGTGACGCGGTCTTTGTTGGAGATTTCTAGGATACTTCAATAGCAAGCAGACAAGAAAGACGTCATTTTTTTTTAGTGCAGGGGTTTGCCTTTCTTTTTCGCTTCCGAAGCTGGGGATCATTCAGAAAAGCAAAGGTCTTATGTCTAGGAATGTTCGCCTGTGTCTAGTGTGTAGATATTTCTGGACTCTTCGCGTTTGTTTTGTGTGTATTTCTAGGTGTGTAAACAATAGATCTTATGTTTAGGTTATGTCTAGTGTGTGGATATTTCCTAACTCGTTGAGTATGTTTTGTCTGTGTTTCTAGGTGTGTAAACAAGGACTTTGTCTTGATGACAAAGCAGCGCCGCCTGGTGATAGTAAGTAAACAGCAGACGTGGCAATATGACGTATGACTTATACACGTGTTAGCACTTTGTCTCCTTATTCAGTTTTGTCTTATCTTATATAATATCTTTAGATATAACATTGAGTAAAAACACCCTAAGTGCAATTTAGGACGGAACTTTAAATCTGTTTTAGTTAAACCTTGCTTAGGCCTATGTTTAAACTAGTTTTAGTTAAACCTTGCTTACGTTAAAAATTGCTTTAGTTAAACCCTGATTAAATTTATACAAGTTTTAGGTAAACCTTGCTTACGTTTAAACTTGTTTTAGTTAGCCTATATCTTGCTTGCATTTGAACTTAGTTTTAGTTCAATCTTGTTTACATTTAAACTTGTTTCGTTTATGTTTAATCTTTCTTTTTAATTTCTTGAAATGTTGACATCTGCAGGCAGTTGTATGTTTGGTGACAGTAGAATGAACTCTAGCACGTCATGCGCAGATGGCATCCAAGAGTTTGCAGGTCACTGCTACATTGAGCAGATCGCTAATCGATGCTGTAACTCATGCAGCCAAGTTCGGACAAGTGATCCTGGTAACTGTCACCAAATAAGAACCGCTGTTCATTTAATACCATTAAGCAAAACAGAGAGAGCAGAGGTTCTCAACCTGTGTGATGAGGAACCTTGGAGGATGAATGAAGATAGACTAAGACTACTTGAAAAATTCATTAGTTGTGGTCTTTTTCAACCTTAGATCTTGACATTGTTACATTTTTCCATTGATAGTTACACGGTGCCCCGCTGCGGGGAAGAAAAAGAAACCGTGCCTCATTTTCTGTTTGACTGCCCTAGACTTGCTGATCTCCGCCTCGACAGGTCTGGGAAAATAAAAGTTCTTGACCTCTATGGTGACATATACGCACTACGCAAGACAGCAGGGTTTCTGTCCAGGGCTTTGGCAAGAGAAGATTTGAGCCTCTCAAGCCCTCACTCAAATGGAGTTTGATGATGATGATTGATAGTTCCTTTTTACAAAGCTCACTTCTTCTCTCTATCTGGTACACATTTTGTACACGTTTTTCTCTGTCACTTTCCATCCTAGGATCGAGTTGAAATTTCGCACAGTATTCAAAGCCGACTATGAATAATTTTATGAAAGTTCAACTTGACCCGAGGATGGGAAGTGGGAGAATAAAACGTGTCAAAACGTGATAAGAGGATAAAATCCATATATACATCCACATCTGTCAATAACTAGTATTTATTTCCCTTATTTCGATAGGAAATTAAATAATTAATCATCAATATTTAATGAACTAATTGATTATTTTTTTATCGATTAATGTGGTGTCAGGTACATTGAATAAGCGTGCAAAGTTTCAACTTGATTTAGAATGGGAAATGGGAAAAAAAAACATGTTCAAACTTTTTATTAGACAGATAGACAAACAGACAGAGTGCTATAAGCTTTGTAAAAAAAAAAAAAAAAAGCTCAGTTGTTTAGATTAATTTAATGAACACAATTTAAGGCTGGGTGGTCACTGTTGCTTTCACATACTGTAGCCTACTCAATTACAATCTACATCAGGGGGTTAGCTAGGAATTTTCCATTGTTTTTGGGCCCAGGGGGGGGGGGCTTGATCTCTTTAGGGGCTCTTGCATTTTGCGTAATATTTAATGTGAAAACCCTCATTTGGGGGCACCCTTCAAGTGGGGGCCCGGTTGATTTTCGAATTGTCCTCCCACCCTAGCTACGCCACTGATCTACATTCTAAAACTAAAGGCATCACGTACAGTATACATACGATTAATTCTTGAATGTCTTTCAACATTAAAACATAGGCTGAATGAACAGCTGATGGCGCCGAGTTGGATTTCTGAGTGTGTCGGATTTAAAAGTGTCGGATTATCAAGAGTAAACTGTACTTCGCTTAATACGTTTCTATTTCTACATATTTTTGTGGACAGATTGCCTTTTTGGCGACCACTGGTCCAATTGTTCAAGTGATGCGTGTTCCAGTGGGTCAGGGACTGAACAGAGAAGCTGCTGTTACACTTGTCGTAATACCACTTCCGGTATCAGTACAGAGCAGACGACATCTCACAGAATCCCAGCAGGTTAGTCTAACAAGTCAGATAAAAAGAATGGTAGTTTTAAATAAAATGTTCCGTCAACTTCACTTTCTAGTTTTTCGCTATATCAATGACAATTATGCTAGAGTAAAGGATTCATAATAGTTAATACAAATTTCTATGACTTAAATTAGTGATGTTCAACCTACGAGTCGCGGGTCGTATTCGGCCCGTAAAGAAGTGAAAATCGACCCTGGTGAGCACTTCGAACATTTTTATGGCCCCCGAAAGAAAACAGTTAGGAATCACTACTCTATAGAGAGTTATTTCTCAGCAAATTGCGGCGAGCAGGGACAACCTCGGGGGCGCGGTGGCTAAGCGGTAAAGCGCTTGGCTTCCAAAACCGGGGTCCCGGGTTCCGATCCTGGTGAAGACTGGAATTTTTAATTTGAGTCGAAACAGATGACCTTTACATCATCGCAAGGTCTGAAAGGGGAACTTTTAGGGACAACCTATCAGGTTTCTTGTCTGATAGGGCTCCACGCTAATCTAAAAATGTGTGTCGTAGTAGTGTGAGAATAATGTTTCCCATCTCTTGCAGATGCTTCGCATTTTTTATATTTTGTCTCTACTCTCCTCTCCCCGCACTTTTATAGATCTATCCCTTTCCTAGGGTTGGTACAGGGCTCAGTTGGGAGGGGGGGGGGAACGACAGTCGAGAATCCCAACCCCGTGTAAGCCTGTGAATTCTTATTTAGACCCAATGTATTTGAACGCAACGTAAGCCGCCGAGTAGAAGAGAACTACATACATAAACGTAGCCATGGTGTAGGATTACATTCACTGTAGACAAGAGTGTTCAGTGCATTCCCGTAATCTGATAAAAGAAACCTCGATACTCATTAAAACAATATCCACAAATAGCATTAGACAATAAAACACTAAGCATTCTGTGATATAATTAAAAGCAGAGGCCGCTTCCAAACTACGCGCTTTAATCTCACAAACAAACAAAAAAAACGTAGGTTGAATTTAAAATGCTTTTCATATCACACCATGACGGTAAAATGGTCATACGGCGTATAACACCAGCCATATCTTGCCACTTTCATTGACTATCGCTGTACAGAGAAAGGAAATAAATATTTAAAAATCTGTAATAGCTAGATGCGTCATGGCTATATCCCTTCCAATGCTACAACGACACTGAAAAAATAAAACTCGTCCATTTTTTTTTTACGGTCAAAATCGTGTAGTATGCAAGCGACCTAACACTATGAAATAAATCAAACAATTAATAATACATAAGTCGCTCAGTGTGACATTCCCACTACATACCACAGTAGCAATTGTCCTGATGATCCTAGTTCGAACCTGCCCGCCGTCTGAATGAGGCTTGGGCTAAGAGATAATAATCTTCAAATCTGAAGGAACATTCAAAACAAAACAGAAATAACACAAGTGATTTTTAAAACTTAGTAAAATGTTTAAATGTTTTTTCTACCCTGAAGGATATAATAGCTTAAGAAATATGTATGATAAATATCGATCGTGACTTTCCTACAGGTGACGTCTGCAACGATGATGACAATTTCCGCCATGATGGAAAGGCATGCGCAGACACAATCCAGGAGTCGTCTGCACTATGTTGGGTTCATGACATCCGGCAGTCATGTTGTCGTTCTTGTCGGATGAAAACAACAAATGTCACAGGTTTGGCATTTTATACACAAAAAAAAAGATATCTTGTGTGCACCGCGTAGCATTTTTTTTTTTTTTTGTTTTCTACATTGTACACAGAAAGGTACCTTGCAGTTCTTTTTAATCCAGATTTATTTCTATTCATTTTATCTAGATTTATCACTATACTATTTTTTCAACATTCCTAGAAATTCCAACTGTCATAAGATTCTAGCCTGTGCCTGGCAATTTTATTTTCGTTTTTTCCAAATTTACGTTTAGGGGTACCACCAAAGCGATGACCAGGCCGGTCTCCATTGCAGTCTTGTTAAATGGGAGGTCTATACGGCCTACACCCTTTCTAAAAATGGAGGCCAGCATTTTTTTTTCTAACGGTAAATAAATAAAGTAAATGACATTTCACTTAAAAGAGCATCTAGAACAAACCTTATGTATTTGCGTGTGTTTGGGGAAGGGGCTAAAACTCTCGATCAATTTTTAACAAAATGCCAATCATCATAGCCTCCCCTCCCTCTCAATCGAACCATTTTCTTTCTCCGGCTTCAGTTGGTTGCCAATGAACTATTTTATCAACACCGGAAGTAGTTTTAGTGTCTTAACTCCAGCTCTTCCAATCATTCTAGTTTTATAACTATTGAACGTCTGACACAGGCGGACTTAGGGGGTGGCGAGTGGGGCCCTAGGGGCGCCCCGCGATAAAGAGAATCTTCTCTCGAAGTCAGTACATCGTGGTCAAAGAGATATGATTGCTTTCGTTTTTACAAAGCTTATATCAACTCACTCTGGAAAAAAGTTTATACACGCTATTTATCCGAAACCCAATCTCGGATCAAAATAAAAATTTGCACAATCATTTCTTTTTAAATGACGAAACAAGAATCAATAAAATAAAAAATAAAAATTAGTTAATCAACTATTGGTTATTAAGTATTCTGTTTGGTATCGAACAAGGGAGAGAATTGTATTTGATTGATGTGGTGGTATAAGTTGAATTAGTTCCCTTTATACTTCGCTTAAAAGTTTGAAAGGAGCAATATAAAAATTTGTAAACCTTTTATTTTCATGAGCACTTCTCTAGTGCTGTTGTTGATCTTTTCGTTGGAGCCTCGAGTTCGCATCCATGTCGTTCAACTTTAAATTATTTTGTTTTCTATAAATGCATTAAAAATGCGATCACGGTTGACCTAATATTTACACAATAACCCAGATACCCCCTTCTAATCTTTCTCCCCTCCCCTTTCCTGACTGGCCCAGACACGTGACAGGATCCTAGCGTACTGGGAAAGCTAAGCGCATGAAATAGAGCTAAACAAAAACAATTGGTAAAACTATTTCTATTTGCACAGATGTATATTTGTTGGTCTATATCTGGGCCTATTACACATTTAATCTTATGACTGATGGCTGCCTGTCGTGCGGTTTGCGCGCTGGACTGTCGTTTGGATTTATCGATGATCCCGGGTTCAAACCCTGGTCGATCCCATCCCCCGTCGTCCTGCGGGAGGCTTGGACTAGGAAGTAAACTATCGTCAACTCTGAAGGAACATCCGAAACATGTAAAACATTTGACTGATCCAAACTAATTGATTAATATAAGTTTGGTTTTTCTTGTTAAAGTATTTGTGATATTTTCTTGTTTCCAGGCTGCAAGTACGGCGACGAGAACACTGCCTTGTGCTCGTCACTTCCGTCTTGTCAAGGCTACGACGACTTCTGCTGCTACACCTGCCGAGGGTACGACTCGATGATCAGCGGCGTGGCCCGTGGTTTTAATTTTGATCTTGGTCTGTCTCTTCTTGTGCTCCTCGCCCAGCGCAGTGTCTAACAGGTTGTGTATCTCTCACCAACGTGAAACGCAAACAAAATTGTAATGTTACCGGTATAGGTAAATATAAAAAAAAGCGAGATAATAAAATTAGGAGAAAAAAAATAAATAAATATATAATTAGTTCATGTGGAAATATGCTATGATAAAAGCAAGATACATGTTACACTTAATTCCTTTGTGTGTGTGTGTGTGTTGTTCATGATGTATGAAGCTGTCTGTTAAGTTGTTTTTACAAAGCTTATATCAAGTTACTCTGTCTGTCTGTCTGTCTGGTACAACATATGTACAAGTTATTTCTCTCACTTCCCAATCTCAGATCAAGTTGAAATTTTGCACACATTATTCATTGTCCCTAATTAAAAAAAAAATGAATGAAAACAAAAATTAATCAATTAAATAATTCTGTTTGATATTTTAAAAAAGGGAAAATAAACCATACAGTATTGAGATACATAGCTGTAAATGTGCAGAACTTTCCCATAAATAAGCCTTTTTTTTAAATGTCTTTTTTATATTTTGCTTGTTTTTAATTTAATTTGTTTTTTTTAAGAATGTGTATTTCATCTATCTGATGATTTTCAAGATTTGATTAAAATTTTGATCTTTGTTTAAATTTTAGATATACATAGATTTATTTTTGCTACTGAACAGACTTACAGTCTATGTAAGTTTACTCTTGGTAGATGTCTACTTAACGCTATACCCCTGCATGTTTCTCAATTCCTGTTTTAAATTGTATACCAACATCTGACTTCATCATCATCACTCCTTTGAGTTCCTTGTGGAACATAGGGCCTCGACAAAAACACGCCACTCTCCACGGTCTCTTGCTAGCTTTTTGATGGTGTCCCAGCTCTTCCCGGTCTTCTCTGCTTCTTCAAGTACACTACGTCGCCATGTTCTTTTTGGTCTTCCTCTGCGTCTTGTTCCCTGGGGGTTCCACTCCAAAGCCTGTCTAGCTCTGTTGCTGGTATCTTTTCTAAGGGTGTGACCAATCCATCTCCACTTCCTCTCTAAGATCTTCACTTCTATATTTTTCTGTCCACTCATCTCCCACAGTTTGGTGTTTTCTACTTTGTCATACCAGTGTATTTTTAGGATATTTCTCAGGCATCTGTTGATGAAGGTCTGTATTTTTTTTTTTTGTTGTGGCTTCAGTTGTTCTCCATGTTTCATCTGACTTAATCCATCATTTAACTTTATCAAAAACTTAATAGCAAGTATATTACATTATGTCAGGATGTTACATTATGTTGAGATGTTACATTATGTTGAGATGTTACATTATGTCAAAATGTTATATTATGTTGGGATGTTACATGTAACATTATGTCAAAATGTTATATTATGTTGGGATGTTACATGTAACATTATGTCAAAATGCTACATTGTGGTGAGATGTTACATTATGTTGGGATGTACTTATAGTACTTATTCTATACTTATAACTTATAATCATGTTATGGGCGTTGTCACATCAAACGTGTTAACAGCTAAATTTTTTTAACTTGTGAAATTAACACAAAGCAAATGATCTTTCTCTGTGTTGAGGATCATATTTCAAATGCTCTCCAACTATACAAGTACTGCTGTCTGTCTAGACAGTTCCAGCAAATATTTCAGAGCAAATGTAAAATCCTTTTCTTTTCATAATAGATCTATACAAAAAACTAATCGATCTCTACTATATAAATGTAGAATAAAGACCAAAAAAAAAAAATTAAGTTATTATTAAGTGAGTTTAATTTAAACCAAGAATATTTTCAAACCAAGCACAAGATATATCAAACGACCATTTGACTGAAAGCAATGATGTAATGGAATAACGGTAACTGAGAATTAAGAAACATTGAATGCTAAAACAAAAGCTCCACTCAAGTCCTGAGTTACTGATGTAGACACAGCTGACACCCTTCAAGACAGAGTTTACCAAGAGTGCAGCATTTAGTAACCTAAAGTCTACATGCAACAACCTGAAAAGAAATGTGTAAGATAATGTCCTACAGATTGGTACATTAGGACGCCAACTTTATTTCTAGCTAATAACAAAATTGTATGACATTATTCCTACATTGCTTTTAGTTGGATTGATTTACAACAAAGAATATCTATAAATAGTTGCACTGGTATCTATCGAATTTTTTATTTTTTTTAAATCTTGGCAGGAATTATTTCAAAAGTCTTTTTTTTTTAGATTTATTTATGACATGCATTTTTAAACTCAGGAACCATAATCAGGTAACGCTTCCATAATCGGAAATATATGTAAATCTAAAATATAAGGTCAAATGTTTTTACACTTGTTATCACCAAAACGAAAGTTAGGGAATCACTAAAACCATAGTGTGAAACTTAACTTGACAATGACCTTAGGCCAACAATTTCTTAAGTAAAAAAATTTCTCTTCAACTAGGGCAAAGAAGGGAGATAAAGATGCAATGTGCTACTCCCCTAATGATACCTCTATTAAAGACATTATTTCCCCTTTGATTTTTAATTAATGACTGAATTTTAGAGGTGATCCCTATGAAAAAGAGATTACAAACTATCAGATATTTACACAAAAATCCTGAAAAAAAAAAAAAAAAAACACCCTGAATTCTGATACCATTTTCCTTGTAATTGTATCTAATAGAAATTATACCATCTTTCATTAGTATTTTGTTTTTAAATGATGTTTGGCCCATTTTGTTCAAAACCCACCATATCAACAACCCATGCCAGTAGAAGTCATAAGCTCGTCCAAAAATAACCATTGCTTTCTGATCATTGAGCACAAGAAATGTATTTACAAGGCACTCCAATATTTATTAATGACACTGGCATTCTAAACTATTGAAGATTTACAGTTTGGGTGGATAGGATACTCTATAAGAAAGAAATAGTTTACAATGTTTGAATATATCGGTTCTAAAACAATTGAAATAAAATAAAACTATCAAGAAACAGGGACAGGTAATTAAAAAACTTCATAATAAAAGAAAGAAATTTTTTATTGACTTGAGTTTTTGGAGAGGAGCAACGAAAGTTTTTTTTTTTTTATTAGGTTTGGGGGGGGGGGGGGGGAATAATGTTCATTCCCTCACACACAGGTTGCTTACATGAAGTTATATTTATTTTAATTTATTCAAGACCTAATGTCTTAAATTAAATTGTGTCCACTGAAGCTCTTTAATAAAACGAAAAAAAAAAGTGTGGAATTTCATGTGAAGATTGGACAAAAAGAACTATTTTGGTTAAAAACTCACCACACAGAGAACAAATAAAATATCCAAAAGATGCATCCCTTTTCCAGCCAAAAGCAATAAATTCTTTAAAAAAAAAAATTAAAACTCTTAAGACATTATCAGTCATCTGGCCAGTCATAAATATATATTTTGGTCCATGTAGCTACAGCATAGACAATGTTACAGTTGAAGCAGTCAGAAATTGTTGACTGTGTTGTTAAACATGGCAGACATAAGGCCATAAACACCATTGCAGAAAAAAAAAAAAAAAACATTCACGACTCAAATCTGCAATTCTAAAATTATAATATTATTACTGAGGAATAGTTTTCAAACACAAGTTACCAGTTATTCTTGGATAGTGGAACAAGAAGGAACAAACATAGAAGTGATTTGATTACAATGAATCCTGACATTTGGACATAGGATTCTGACATTTGAATATATGATTTCACATAAAGCCAAACTCAAATAGTTATGTATAAGCAAGCAATGTTCTTAATTTTGTATCTAGCTAGGAAAAGGACTCTTCAATTTTATATATTAATGCATTTAAATATTTACAATCAAATCAAAACAATTTTACATCATACGTAAATGATGATCTGGGTACTACATGCTTTAGATTTAGCTGGGAATGAAGTGATAGTTTCAACCATGACTCCCCTAACTCTAAAGAAGTTTGGTTGCATGCTGTTGCACTTAGAGATAGTAATTATGCTGAAGTAGAATGGAACAGCTACAAGAAAATATATAGACGTGTTATTACAGAACAAAAAAAATATTCAAATTTCTCCACACCAAAAAAAAAATGTCTTACTCTTAAGGAAACACGGCTAAATGTTTCAGCCAAATTGCTTGTATCACCTACAGTACACTCCCTTTGGTTCCAAACTCACTGACATGTAGTTTTTTAATTATACATAAATGATGCACATTTAGGAAAAAGATTTCTTTAGACTGTTGGTCTCAGCTAAATAAATGAAACCATTTTTCTTCAATGTCATTTCTTTCAAATTTGTATTTTAAAAAAGAAAAACACTAGTTAATCAAATAGAATTTTAACTTCAAAGCCATCATATGAGACATCGGTCAAAGTAGACAGTGCCTATATGCCCTCCTCGCATTGATTTGGCTACATTCTGTTCAAAGAGTCTTCTATTTGTTTGAAGAACCTCTGCCGCCTCTTTGTTTAAAGGATCTTCTGGATTGGGTTCCTGAAAAATGAAGACATATTTAAAAAATAGCATCAGAATTAAAGAAACAAACGTGTATACATTAAGGTTTCAGGAACCTGAACGTTTCAAATAAAAATAAAATAGAGTACCGGTATAAAGAGTTCTTATACTGACAAGTTACAAGGGTGATAGCTAGTTATTAAGCACAAAGGCCAAGTAGTGTACGGTGAAGGTGGAGTTGTAATTCTTTGACAATTTAGAATGCAGCACCATTTGGTAGTTGCAAAACAAAATAAAATTTAAAAAAAAAAATTTTCCATGGTGACTGGTGAACCTAAAACAAACATGGGTCTCCAAAAGATTTTATTTTCATGCAGCTAGAACAACTCCGTAGAAAACAGCTAGACGACACCGGCTTCACAGATGACCTAGCTCTTCTCTCTCACACACAACAGCAGGAAAAGAGAAGCACTGTTGTAAACAATTTGGACTAGGTCTTACCATGAACAGAGGGAAGTGCAAGCTACTCAAGATAAAGGTGTCTATCAACACAAACATTACAGTCCAAGGCAAGGCCCTCGAAGAGGTAGAAAGATTCACCTATACTGGCGGTATCCTGGACAACAATGGAGAAACAGATACAGACATCAAAACCCGCAAGAGTAAAGTTCAAGCAGCATTCCATCAGATCAGGAACACCCAGAATTCAGGGAAATGAGAATCACCACCAAGATAAGGCTTTTCAACACCATTGCTTAGTCAATACTACTTTATGGAGCAGAGACCCGGGGAAACCACCATCATCACCATAAGAAAAATCCATGTATTCATCAATACCTATCTCAAGAAGATTCTTATGATCCGGTTGCCAGACAAGATCCCATTGAAGTAGATATCCTTCAGAGACACCAGAGATGGATATGCCATGCCCTTCGCAAGCCTGCATCCAACATTACAAGATAAGCCCTCACATGGAACCCCCAGTCCTGGAATACATGGCACTACGATTTGGAAGCAGGAAAGACATGGGGGCAGTTGGTGAGAGTTGCCCAGAACTGAGACGCCTGAAGGAAGTTGGTTGGTGGCCGGATACATGACAAGACCACAGGCAGAGATGAGCTAGAACAGCAACCCAACCATCTTTAAATCTTCCAAAAACACATTTTAGAAATATTTAATTTGTAGTAACAGATTTGAAGCATTCACTATACAAACAAACTAGAACTAACAATTAAACTCTTTCTCTCCACAATTGTTTTCCATGTTCCGATGGACTTATTCATTTTGCTAATTTGTGTTTGATTACCCTGTTCTGATTAAACTTTAATAACTTTTTTTTGTTTGTTATCAGAAAATTTTATATTTGGTATAGGGTTCAAGGAAAATGCAGGCCCATTTTTGATAAAACAAAATGATGTTTATCAAACCAAAATAAAAGTTTATTTTGGATAATGGAATTTGAAAATGAAAAAACTGTGGAAAGTCCCTTTGTAACTAGATCTAGGCAATATTTTATGACCCAAATTGAACAAAAAGTTAGTTTTTTTTTATTATACTTATTTTTCTTTTAACAAAACGTAATATATAACATAAATAAAACATTTCAGTCACCACCCCATGAAAATTGTATATAGAAAAATAGAGCCTTTTTAAGCCCTACTCTTTAAGAACATCATTTTATGATAATAAAACACATTGATAAATGTTAAAAACCTGTATTTTTTTTCCAAAGGGAAACTATTTAAGATTATAAGCAATTAAAAACATTTTGGTAGGAAAGGAAAAAAACATCTGACTTTTTGAGCATCAAGGATAATATCGTCGATTAGGCTGCAAAATGGAGTAAAATCAATGATGGTAGTGTCGATTAGGAGAAAAAGAGTTAAGGAACTTGAATATTTTTTTTACTCCTCTCTGTCTAGAGAGACAATGGATGTTAACAGAGTTTCCTCTTAAGAGTATATGAAATGATTTGTAAACTATTCTGTGAATCCTCACAAAAGACATACACATAAGACTTACCAAAAACAAATACTGTAAACCATAAACTATTGAATTGATTGTGAGAACAGGCTTCCAATCTTCCCTATAAAAAAACATCATAAAAGAAAACCTGTAAATGTGACTGAAAATGCTTCCAACATCTTTTGAACAACAAATTTTTAAATGATCTCCAATAGTAGTTGATAAATAACATTTTATATTCAGATAGTAGTAGTTAGTAGTTATGCTGAGGTGCACAATTGTAGTCAAACTAACTTTCTATTTTCTTTTTTGGGAACGCTACAATTATATTATCTTAATATCTATCCATTGTATTTAACAAGGTGTCTACTTTAGCTTTCAAAATGGGAACCAATCATTTTTATCTGTATAAAATTCAAATGGGGGGAGAGGGAGCATGGTAGCTGAGTGGTTAAGCCTGTGGCTTCCAAACTTGGGGGTCCTGGGTTCAAATTTCGGTGAAGACCAGGATTTTTAGAGCAGCCCTGAGTCCTCCCAACTTAAAGTGGTACCTGACTTTTGTTGAGAAAAGGTAAAGGCGGTTGATCGTTGTGCCAACCACATGACACCGCTTCTCGTTAACCGTTTGCCCAACTTATGACCTTTAACATCATCTGCCCTCCGTTAATGACATTCAACTTAATTAAAGTATTCACGTAATATCTTCACACTTGCGTTTAAAAGTGTTACTTCACCAGATCTACACATTTATATTGAAACTGAAGTGGAAATCACTACATTGTAACAGCTTCCATTCCCTGGACATTGATGTGTACTGAGCAATGGATCTCTGGCATTAATTGTTCATAAAACAAGCAAGAGCTGCCTTAAGTCAAATTGTACCTGAGAATATTCAAACACACGTTGCCTTCAAGATCAATGTTTGGATGATAGACCATTGTTTCACATTTTACTTTAGGAGGATCATGAGGATAGCCTTGACCTACTTTAAAGCTAAAAACAAATCGGCCACCTCTGTAAAATTCCTGAAAAAAAAAAAAGAAATAAGAAAGTATTACATATGTATTAAAGGAGTTAAATAATAAATGTAATCCACTTTTTGTATATATATATATATATATACACATCATTTAATGTCAATATATATCTATCTATATATCTATATATACAGGCCCGGTTTTAGGTCTATTCAACCTATGCGGTCGCAGTGAGCCCTGCGCTTTCAAAGGCCCCGTGCGAATTCTAGGTGTAAATTATTAAATAGCAAAATAAATACGAAAAATTCCTGGAAATCTCCTGAATTTATTTGAATCTCCCGAAAACTCATAAAAATCTGAAAAATAGACAAAATTGTCTTTGTAGGTGTCATTAATTGCGGAAAACACCAATCCTATGCATGATAAAAGAAAAAAGGCATTGTCAGCTTTCATGTAATAAAATTTAATAATCGTCTTAATCGGAAGTTCAAAAACTTTATATACTTTTATAGTCACTGGCATATAAATATAACATAGGTTGCAAGGTTCGTAAAGTAATTTTAATTTGATCGCAATTTTGTACTTAGTAAAGAATGAATAAAATTCAAAGTCGAATTTATATTCTAATACAAAATCTTAATTTTCACTTATCCTTATTCCCACCCAGACTAGGCCCCACGCTATTAGTTTCACATAGGGCCCCGCAATTGTTAGGACTGGCCCTGTATATATATATATAATTATTATAATTATAAGATTATAATTATTCTTAGATTATAATTATTATTATTATTTGTAATAATAATAATAATCTCTGTTATCAATTAGGAAAATTTGTTTAACACATTGTGCGTTACACAAAAAAAAAAAACTATTGAAAAACAATATATACATTCACACTAGACTCACTCATAATTTACATGAGAAAAGTTTATAACAGATAGTTTCTATTTAATGATTTAATTGCCAGGGGAACAAAAAAGAGTTTTTGTGTCTGTTTGTCTTTGCTATCTGTGTCTTGTATCTCTTTTGTGATGGTAAAATCACAAAATCCTGACCCAAAGGGTGATTTTTTATTTCTAGAATCTTTTTAGCCTTTATTATGAATGTTTGTCTGAAACAGCTGCCCAAATGGAGTTGTTTTTTTTTGTCAATGATTTTACCAGCAGCATTTAGGATTCTATGAAGTTTATTTTTATTTTTTAATGTTCAGATTGCCATACCAGGCAGTGATATTAAAACTTAAAATACTGCAGATGTGAGCATGATATATATATTAATGGTTTACAACTGACAGAAAAAAAAAATTTGTAGCTAAAAAATCTTAGCATTATCAAAAAAATATTTACTCTTGCTGCTTGCCCCTCCACCATCTAAATCAGCTACATGACATAATGAAACGTTATAGTAATTGAGATTTCTGAAGAGAATAGTGTAAAAAATGTAATTTAAGAGAGAGAGAATAAGACAGTTGTGTGTCAACAACTAGAATAGAATAGTTGCAAGTACAAACTAATTGAAAGCTAGAAATAGATCTATGGTTCACCTCATCTGGGGAGATAATGACTTTAAAATTGAGAAGATCATCTGGGTCTGGAAACTCCACCTGACATGTTCTGGGTAGATTTAATTCATTAATATCTGTGTTTAAAAAAAAAAAAAAGAACTTAACTCAGGATTTAAAACAGACAATTCATCTAGTACTAAACAAAAAATTACTAATTAAACCTTAATAAGTTAAACATGCATGTTATCAGCACCTTAACAGCCACATCTACTATTAACCAAAAACTATGTTGGCAGTATCCTGGACAACAATGGGAGAACATATACAGACATCAAAACCCGCAATGGTAAGGCTCAAGCAGCATTCCATAAGCAGATTGTATATTACTTTCTTCTAAGGGGCTTTGGGTTTGCATTCTTTTAAGTCCACGTTGATACTTTTAAAAAACATATATTATCTAGATGTCGAAACTACTGCAGGATGGCAGGGGATAGAAGCAGACAAAGTTCAGAGATGTGTCTATGATAGTCTTATAATGATTAAGGCTATTATTATTATAATTATTATACTACCTTTTATATAGCGCTACTTTCATGCTTATAGCATGCTCAGAGCGCTTTGGTCCAATCTCATTTGTGGACCAGTGGAGGGGGGTGTGTGTGTGTATCTAGGAGTTTCTCTGCACATTAACTTACAGATTATTCTTATTATTATAGCTTTTATATAGCGCTACTTTCATGCTTATAGCATGCTCAATGCGCTTTTGGTCCAATCTCATTGGTGGACCAGTGTGGGGGGGGGGGGGGGGGGGGGGTATCTAGGAGTTGGTTTTCCGTGCTGCCTTTGGGCGCTCAGTAAACACAACTCTGCCCGAGTCGGGTGCCGAACCTCGAGCCCCCTTCTAGGTAGCCAAGCCAAGCCAAGTTAAAGCGAACTTAGCCTCTCTTCAACACGCTTTCCACGCTATCTAGGTAGTAAATTATTCTCTAGATTTCTAGATCTAAATTAACATTAATTACATCCTTAGTGAATCATAATCAATCTGGGGGAGATTTAAATATATATCCAACATGCATGTCAAGGGCTGGACCACCACACAAAATTGTCAAGTTTAGTCCACTGGTACCAAGCCTGTATTCTAGATCTAAATAGATGTAGCACCATATAGCCAGCTAGATATGGCCAGGCTACTAGCTAGGCCTAGGCATCACTGTCTGATCTCAAATCTCTGCTATAGATCTAGATATAGTCCTATACATCTGACATCTGTACTTTCTATATATATATATAGAAATTTTTACTAGATCTGTATACATGGGCGCCCAAAAGGGGTGCATTTTTTTAAAGTCCACATTGATACTTAAAATGTATATAATCTAGATGTCGAAACTAGGCAAGGGATAGAAAAAGGCAAAGTTCAGAGATGTGTTGAAGATAATCTTATAATGATTAGAGCTATCTAGGTAGTAAATTATTCTCTAGATTTCTAGATTCTGAGTAGCTGAATTCTAGCTAATTTTTTGCACCTTCAAATACATTACTTCTTCTAAGAAGCAACTGTGGTGCTGACATTGAAGTACAGATGTAAGGATAAGCTATTATATTAGACTAATAACAACAATAATAATAATCTTTATTATCGAGAAGGAAATTTTCTTACAATTTGTGCATTACGCCACACAAAACTAGCCTAGGCTTATCAGGAATTGATGCGGACCATGTGCATGCACCCCCCTCCCTGAATTCTGAGTAGCTAAATTTTCGACAAACTTTTGCACCTTCAAATCACTTAACTTCTTGAAAGTAGAAAAAAAAAATGCTTCCACTTAATTACAGTTCCAAGGATAAGCTATAATTGTAATAAACTAAAATAAGCTTATCAGAAATTGATGGCTGACTATGTCTGTGGCCTTTACTTCTCGAAAGACAATCTTTTCCCTTTGCAACTTGAGATGGAGTGACCTCTCCATTGCTGGAGGAAAGGCTGGGTGGTAAATTTGTGAATACTGGGCTGCCCACATGCCAACAATCTCCTCTCTTCCATACTTACCAGATCAAAAGGGACAGAGAGCCATCGCAAATTGGGGTCAGGTGGATGAAGAGCTTGCCTACGGGGCTCCAAAACCAGATTTTCTGTTAGGGTTCCTAAAATGGTGCAATAGCTAGAACGTGAAGAAGACTCTGAGCACTGTGCATGACAAGCAATCATTGTCAGAATGTCCATCCCGATGAGAAGCAATTCTTCAGTAAAGTTAATGACAGTTTCGAGAGTCACTGCCAATGTTTGCAGTTTTTGTTGGTTTTTTTTTTTAACCGTAGGGAGCCTTATTTATTTATTTATTTTTTATTTCATGAAACAATCTCCTTCTTTTCTTCTTCGTCGTTCTCATTGTTATGTTGGAGTGTTCATATGACTAGACCAATACATGAGATGAACTGCGCAGTGGTTTCCAAATCAGGGAGCTCTCCATATAGTTTTCTTTCTATTGGGGTGATTTGGGGCCAATGTCTTATACAGGCCTCTTGGTAGAGAGAGCAGTTTTGGAGGACGTGGTCAGCATTTTCTGGTCATACTCCACATGGGCAGATTTCACTGGTTCCAATTTTGAGCTTCCGGAACATGTGTTGTCGCATTCTGTTGTGTCCGGTCCTGAGTCGAAAGATTAGACGTTGGTCTTGTCGGGATAGCTTATATAAATAGTAAGCGTCATCTTTCTTGTGATTTGGATGAGAGCTCGTCCATTTCTCATTTATTTTATCTACAATTAATTTCTTCATTGAAACAATCATTTACAGTGCTCTTAATATCACATTATCACATCTATAGGGCAAAAAAAAAAAAAAAAGGGGGGGGGGGGGGCACACCAGTTCTTATCTTTAATAATCTGCGTAACTAGATTAATAAAATAAGAAAGTTAAAGCTATGACTAAAGCCGTTTAGGTTGCAACTTGCACTCCCATGCTAAAAAACCTGCTGGCGCCCCTGTCTGTATTTATTATAGTCTAGATCTAGACCTATCCCTATGACTAGCTAGACTATGCCACTATGGTCTATAAGTGGTGGTATGGTGGTATGTGCTTATGATTGAAGATCATCTATCTATCTATAATGTGAATGTGCCATGAGTAAGATTCTGTATCATCTAATGTAATGATCTAGACTCCAGATTTAGACTAATACTACTAATGGTACTAGAATAGTAATACTAGATCTATAGACTATAGTGTAACTATAGTTATAGATCTAGAAGATCTATGTTACTGTTAGTATAAATATAGATCTATATTACTATAGAAGAATCTTGTCTATATCTATTAAGTATTATTATATCACTATAACTATAGGCCTGTTAGTGTAAATACTATCGTCACTAGTAGCCATCTCTACTAGATCAACTAGAATCAAGATTCCAGATCTTGTGACATCTTATCTAGATTCTAGATCTAAATCTAGTATTTAACAATCTAAAAAAAAAAAATTATGGTTATTATCTTGACTTAAGACATGACACTTAGATCTAGTAGTCTTAAGTTAACTCAGATCTAGATCTAAGTAGTGATTAGTAGAATATTTCAATATAATCTAGTAGTGACAAGTAGTGTAAGTCTAAGTCAGACTAAGTCTAAGTGTAACTGAAATGACTAGGTCACTAGATCTAGATTCTAGTTGACTAGTCTAGAACTCTAGATTTAGATTAGATCTAGATTCTAGATCTAAGTCAGATACTGAGTCACCCACTGAGTGATACTGATGATACTACTACTAATAATAATACGATACTACGATAGTGACATGATAGTCTATTCATAATGTGATGAGTGTTATCGTTAATTTAAAGATTCATCTCTAGATCTAGTATTTAACTATTACTAGATCTATCTATCTAGACATTCTAATCTAGAATCTAGACAGTCTAGATAATAGATTAGATCTTGTTTCTCTCTCTACCTTTCTGTATTCTCAACTGCGCGGCAGACGCTCTTTTTCCCCTTTCTGATGCAGTTTCTCCATCTTTCTTTTGTTGTTTCAATGAAAATAATTTTATCATATTGATGACACTTAATGTGATCTTTATCAGGGCTCTAAACTTCACCCTCCTCTCTAACTAAATTCTATCGAATACGTTCTAATCAGACACAATCTTATTTTTTTATTTCTTACTATGACGGAGATCACCCTAAAAAAAAAAAAGAGAAATATGTTTTTTTCCTGTAGATCTACTTCCGCTTGCTATGCACAGTGACGACAAAAATATTTTTCGTTTATTATCTATTTCAATAAGTTTTATTACCTCCCCTCTAAAGAATTGTATACATATAAATAATTATGGTTAGATCTAGATTTATATCTTACGAGATAACTCAAAACTCTGCATTTTTTTAAGAAGTAGGCCTAAATGGTTTTAGACAGCATTCTTCTTAAAAGCTAAGATTTTAGTGACGTCTAAGACTCTTGGAGCTCTATAACCACGGAAGCTCGCCTTCGTGCTGCCTGTCTCAGCTTCTGTCTGGAAAAGAACCAAGCAGATGTAGATTTTTATTCCCTATTACTGATGGCTTATTATCAGAAGATGCTCGAGCTAGAAGCGAGGTCGAAGGCGGAGCCCACCAGGGAAACTCCTCCATATTCATTATCTGTAACACATCAGCCGTGGAAGTGTCCGCAATAAAAACTGCACATTGAAGAACCATGTGTGGACAGTGACATTTTTTTTTTTTTTGTGGACTATCAATCCTGCCAGTGGTATGGAATCGGTCGTTATGCACCTCAAGTGGCCCCCAAAGGGGCTCTGTTTTGCTTCCCTATATTGGCTTAATCGTTTCCTTTAGTGACCGGTTCTACCAGAGCGCCACGTTGAGGCTATTGCCTGAGGTTTAGTTAGATAAAAAGCTTATCAACGGAAGGGCCGGACTTAAGCCCCACGCTTTCATAGGCCACATGCTAAATCTAAGTTAAAACTATTAAATTAAGCATTATAACTTATATATAACAGAGTGTGGAAGAAATATATATGTATGTAAACACTTTTTTACAAGACAGACAGACAGAGTTGATAAGTTGAGAGTTTTTAAAATAAGAATAATTGTCTCCATCCTTCAGATTCATGGAAGATCGATGATCATGAGAGTTAAATACAAGTAAAACCATTCGATACAAATCATCCTAAATATATTCCAGAACATTTTTCCTCACTTCAAACTTTACATGACTTGAGTGGGGATGGACTAGCTCTGGATTAAAATTCCAACAATCAACTTTTGTGATCACTCATGTAATTAAGTTTGTAATAGATCTAGTCCAGTGGTTTCCAAACTTTTTTGTCTTGTAGACCTCTTGTCATGTTTTCTGTCTTTCGGTAGACCCCCTGCTTAACTTGTAGGCTATTGCTTTTTTTTTTTTTTTTTTTTTGCAATTTTTTAAAAACTAATTTATAATTTTAGTGAGTTGAAGAGTAAAAATGTAATTTAAACTACATATTAAGTATTAAATAATAACTCATTTCGATTGATAAAATTCAAATTTAAACCAATTAATTTAACAAGTAATATGAATTGCTGGAATCATCAAACACACTGGAAATGTTTTTTACCCCCAGGCTTATTATCTGTTCCTACGGGTGTTATGTTTCATATATTCTTTGAAGATAACATTCAAACATTAAATATTTATTATTTAATTTGCCGAAGGCGAGTAACTGGCGCCTTAGCCAGTAGGCTTCAAGCAGGAAGGGCTCATTAGTCACCTGGCAGAAGGAAAACTACATTCAAAACTCTGTTGCCCTGCAACTGTACCCAAACATGGAAAAGCTTTCGTGGGTCAACCCTGGAGAAAAATCAGGAGCTGGCTACCCTTAGGCAGTTGGCAGCACACAGCGCTACACCCTGTCATAGACTGTGACGCCGCTGATCCCAAACTGTATATTTGTCGTTTGCAAAGAATTACATAAGAAGAAGGTTTTAACTTGATAACTCATGCCACCGATGTGCCCTTGAACTGTAGTGTTGCTTAAAGAAATTCTTTTAATAATATCAGATGTAGGTTTGTGTAAAACAGTTATTACATTACAACGGCTGGTAAAATTAGCGTTTGACCCTTAGTGTTTTCCATATTTTGTGATAAGTAAAGAGATATTTCAAAACATCATCCTCTTTATATGATGTCAAGAGAGATTTTGTGGGTCTAGTCAGAACTTTATCTTTGAGTGTTCTAAAGTTCTTGAAATCTGTATCTATTTGGTTAGAGTAGCATTTTGTCAGATGGTCCTCCAGAGTAATTGGTTTCGTATTATTATTTTTAAAAAAATCAAAACGCTGGACAGTCTACATTTCTTTTTGTTAAACATCTGTTAGGCTATATGTAGACAAAATAAAGCTTTTTAAATGAGTATTGAGATTAAATACAATAATTCTTTGGTTTGATGTGCAGGATAAATATTTAAAAGATTTAACTAAGATACAAATCATATATTAGTGTATAAAATAGTTACATTAATGGAATGTAAAAATTAAAGTCACGACCTGCTTAAATGAAATCTATTATCGTAGACCCCCTTGGACAGCTCATAGACCCCCAATTTATCTTTTTACTTTCATAGACCCCTTGGAAGTCTTCGTAGACCCATGCGGGTTTATAAAGACCGCTTTGGGAATCACTGATCTAGACCAACCAACAACAATAAATCTAAGCGATGAAAAATATTTGTACTAATTAATTTTTTGTTTAGCGCTATTTCATTCTGTTAGTTTTCTCAATACGCTATGATCCTATCACGTATCTCGACCAGTTGGGAAAAATTGGGGGGTTGGCTATGGTGGGGGGGGGGGAGAAAGAAGGGGTTATCTGGGTAAATTTTTTTTTTAACGTAGTCGTATTTTAAAAGCAGTTATAAAAAAAACGACATGGATTCGAACACTGACTCAAAGTCTCCTCAAGCCGACAATCTAACCACTCTGTTAGTGAGGTGTGTATAAAAAAAAAAGAATAAAGCATATTGTTTTGTTTAAAGTCTTTCCCTTGTTCGAGATACCAAAACAAAATAATTAATAACAATAGTTAAT
Source organism: Biomphalaria glabrata (assembly GCF_947242115.1). NCBI lineage: Eukaryota > Metazoa > Mollusca > Gastropoda > Planorbidae > Biomphalaria > Biomphalaria glabrata. The sequence goes on from NC_074720.1 coordinate 39,787,940, forward strand.
AAAACTAATTGTTGTCCTTTTTTTAATCGATTCGTTTTTGTTTTTTTTTTTTGTCAGGAAAAAGAAATAATTGAGCGAAATTTCAGCTTGATCCGAGATAGGGTGTGGGAGATATAACGTGTAACAACTTTTTACCAGACAGACAGACAGACAGACAGGGTTGATATAAGCTTTGCGAAATATCTATTTATTGCTCCTTACACAACAGATACATTGTACATTTATTCATCCTCATTATCATCTGTACCATGGATTCTGTGACAGCTCTTGAAACCGAATCTCTCCCCCCCTTTTTTCCGATTAACAATTGTTGTTTAGCTGACCGGTCCATTCTTTTAACTCTTACTCTCCTAACAGACGATACCAGCGTTGATTCCACCAAAATGTGGTAAATAATTACGGAGAGAAAGAGTTAAGTTGTCCAGACCACTTTTCTTTGGATGATCCTTTCTTAATGTTTCTTCCACTATACCAGAAAGATGACATTCAGATCAAGATTGGTAGTTAATGTAAGCATACGCTTACCAGGTTCCGTATGGTTGTCATTACCGGAAGTGGTAATGAATCTAAGCACTCCAGTACCTATAAAATGCTTCCAATAGCATGCGTCTCAAACAGCTCTTGACAACTCCTGAAATTCATGTATTTCTATTAAACATATGTAGAGAAAAGTTTAGTTAGAGAACCTGTTGGTTCATGCAGGCGTTAGTGCTATTTTTAACCTGTTTCAACTCAAAAGTGTTATAACATTTTTTGTCGCAACTTACTTTTAGTCCTACATTTAGAGATAGACAGAAAAAATACACCAAACACATTTTTCATTCATTCATTTTTATAAAATAAGTAATAAGATATTTCATGTTTGGTATATGTGTGTTTGTTATTTCTGAATGTTTAGCATACATAATTTTGTCCCTAAATAAGAGTCTACAAGAAATGGAGTTTAGAATTACGCTTAATCAAATACAGAGCATGACGTGTGTTACACAGAGTTGAGTGAAGCTGGTGTTGAAACTTTAAAGTCATGTTACTGATTTATTCTGAGAGGATTTGAAATCTGGAATAAAGAATTTGACAATTTAAAGACATTGGAAACGAACAATAAGAATTAATAAACATTTTGCAAACATTTCAAATGAAATAATAATAATAATAGTTAATTTTATATAGCGCAGTCAGCCAAAATAAGGTAGCAATGTAGCGACAACAACATAGCAACATAATTTCTAATTACAATTTAAAGTTCCATATAGTGGTTAAAGATTTTCAATAAAAAAAATTTTCTCGAATCCTGCTAGATTATTTATTATACCCTATGTTTGTAGCGGGGGCGGGGCTTCCGAACCTGGGGTCCTGGGTTCGAATCTCAGTGAAGGCTTGCATTTTGAAATTCGGGACTTTTAGTGCGTTCCTGAGTCTATCCAACTCAAGTAAAGGCGGTGGGTCGTTGTGCTGACCACATGACACCATGCTTGCTGGCCAAAGAAACAGATGACGCCCTATAGATCACATGGTCTGAAAGGAACTTTTGTTTGTAACATAATCAATGCACAATATAAGCTACTAGTCGACCCACGGCGTAGCATACGCCGCTATTTTGCAAGTCTGGCCTTAACCACTGCAACCTACGCGACCGCATTGGGCCCCGCATTTTCATAGAACCCGCGCTAATTCTAGGCGTAAATTATTAAATTAAACTATTTTATAACTTATAACAGATTTCCCGCGGCCTACTGATTTACTAGGAGCTCCAGGAAATTTCATAAAATTGCAAAATATACGTAGATAAATTGAAACATTTGGTAAGTCTTGCTATTGAGCGTGATCTATGTAGGAAATTAAATTTTTATGATGTACCGTATGACTTTGCTACACGCAAGGCTCATAAAGTAATTCTGTACGTAGTAAGGAATGAATAAAATGCAAAGAGGAATTTATTTTCTATTACAAACTATTAATTTCCACCTATTATCCGTATCCCTACCCAAACTTAGGCCCGTGAAATCCGTTTCGCATATGGCCCCAAAATGGTTAAGTCCGGCCCTGCTATTTAGTGACGGGTGAATACTACTTGTCCCCCCCCCCTTTTTTTTCGTTGTTAAAATTACGTGGGGGTAACTCTAGTCCGACTTGTATAAATAAAAGAGTGATCTTTTTTTTACTTCTTGGTGTCCAGACTATTGAACCATGAAGAGAATTATCGATAGATAGATAGATAGATAGATAGATAGATAGATAGATAGATAGATAGATAGATAGATAGACAGATAGACAGACAGACAGACAGACAGACAAACAGACAGACAGATAGACAAACAGACAGACAGACAGATAGATAGATAGATAGATAGATAGATAGATAGATAGATAGATAGATAGATAGATAGATAGATAGATAGACAGACAGACAGACAGACAGATTGACTGACAGACTGACAGACTGACAGATAGATAGATAGATAGATAGATAGATAGAAAGATAGATAGAAAGACAGACAGACAGAAAGACAGACAGACAGACAGACAGACAGATAGATAGATAGATAGATAGATAGATAGATAGATAGATAGATAGACAGACAGACAGACAGACAGACAGACGGATAGATAGACAGACAGACAGATAGATAGATAGATAGATAGATAGATAGATAGATAGATAGATAGACAGACAGACAGACAGACAGATAGATAGATAGATAGATAGATAGATAGATAGATAGATAGATAGATAGATAGATAGATAGATAGATAGATAGATAGATACTTATAATTTTAACATTAATAAAGACTAAACAGTATGTACATAAACCACAAAATGTAAACAGGTGTACTGGAGTATTCATCTTTCACCTTAAGCTGTGCAAGAAAATAAGAGAGCATTACATTTTCTTATATGATACAATAGATTGAAACTGATTCAAATCAGAATATCTTTTCTTTTCAACTGTGAATTCAAAACTAAATCTAATGTATTATAGACATTAGCGTAGCTAAGAATTTGCCATTATCTGGGACTCCTGCATTTTGTGTAATATTTAATATAAAAAAACACTCATTTGGGGCACATCTCAAGTGGGGGCCAGTGGGGATTTTCAACCTATCCCACTCCCTCCCCACCTAGCTACGCCTCTGCTTGTAGACCAGTGATAGTTGTATCCTTTTCTTTAGTAATTTCGTAAAAATGTTCACTTTTAAAGTGCTTCTACGCTGATTAATGCAAATGAAATAAAAGAGAGGAAAAGATTATTATTTGACTGAGGCCCATAAATTCTATTTGAAGTAGTCTATAGAGTCTATAGAGTTTCACATATACCTCTAGATCTCTCTAGGACTAGCTTTGAGCGAATGAACTATTGTGAAAAGTCACTTTGAGAACTATGATATTAAATAGTCAAGCTTGACATTATTGTTATTGTAATTGTAGACTTAGTTTTTAATTATTATTTTTTGTGTGTTCTTTGTAAGAATTTGTCCTCTTTTCGACCTCTTTTGTGCTTGTGTTTGTCCGGTTACCCTTTTCATAGAGGACGGTCATCACGTGCTTGTCCTGACCTCTAACAGTTTAAAACTTAGAATCGCTTATACCAAAATGAACTGATGCCCTTAAGTATTATTGCATGAAATACACAAAGCTAAAATAAAACATATAATTTTGATATAAAAATTAAAATTATGCCAATCACTTGGTCGGTAAAAGTGAGTCTTAAAACACAAAAAATAACTCGCTAGCTTTTGATAGTCAATTTGAGGGATACATCTTTTGTCGTATTCGAAGTGCAAGCAAATAAACAATTTGCTCTGATTTAACTCTGGTAGGTGCCACACAATTTTAGAGGTTGTAAAAACGTAAATAGCAAGCTGAATCAGTTTAATATTGTTGTAATCCTGCCTTGCACCAGTGCTTGAGGTGCGCCCTAGTGAACGTAAACAGGAAGACACTAGAATGGAGAGAAGAACAGTGCATCAGGGATTGTGAAGAGTCAACTTTTGTGCTGCCTGAAGGTTGTAGTAGGGACTGTCGTTGGTCCACATTCGGGTTAAGTAGCAAAGGGCTGGTAAACTTAGTAATAAGACTCTGAGGAAGCTGAAGGATGTTGTGTGTTTGTCCTAGTGAATAAACACAACTATTTTTTCCTGTTAAACTGTGTTGAGTTGCATGCCTTTTCGTTTAGTGCCTACCCTAGAGTTGCAACAATATACATAACTTATATTCAAAAGTAAAAGGGTTAACTTACATAACTTATATTCAAAAGTAAAAGGGTTAACTTACCTTCACTTTGTCTTAGAGCCTAATTAGGGAAAGAAGAAGAATGTTTTATAATTCATTTTACAATGTCATTTGCAGGTATGGGAAATTTAAATCAGAACTACAAGTTTAAAAAAAAATCAATTCCTACTTGATAAAGCTCTACAAAGATGGTATGTTCAATTCTAGTTTGGTGATAGTTCTGTAGGTCTACAAGACGGTGGGCAAAATATTCCTGACCGTCAATTTCTTTAATTAACTCTTTAATACATGCGGGAAGACCCGCGGTCGTACGTATGTGTATGGCTGCCAGGTCTTGCGGTTTATGCGTTGGACTGTCGATCGGACTTATCGATGGTTCCGGGTTCAAATCCTGCCATCTCCCATCCCCCGTCGTCCTGCGGATTTGGACTAGAAAGTAAACTATCTTCAACTCTGAGGAAACATCCGAAACATGTAGAACAAAACAACAGATATAGATTGTCTAGCATGGGCGTAGCCAAGGGGGTGGTTGGGGTTCAACCCCCCCCCGAAATGAAATCCACCCCCCCCCCCCGAAGGGGGGAGTCGGAATTTAGTGACTGATTTTTTGCTTTGATTTTGTTTATTTTAGTTGAGATTTTAATACTAAACCATCACTTGCCCCAGCAAAACCAAAGGGGTTTTGAGTTTAAAACCCCCTACCAGGGGGGGTTCGAGTTTAAAACCCCTACCAAAGGGGTTCGAGTTTGAGGATAAAAAATACATCTTCAGTGTAAGAAAAAAAATGCAAATTACGCACTCAAAATGTTATGAGCGTTGCCAAAAGGGGTTTTGAGTTTAAACCCCCATTCAGAGGGGTTTGATGCTAAAAATACCTCTTCAATATAAAAAAAAAAGCAAATTACACACTAAAATTATTTGAGCGTAGCCAATCCAATCGGGGGTTTTAAGTTTAAGCCCCTCTTCTACTGATGGCTTTTTTTTTAAGTTTAAACCCCCTCCAGATGGTTTTGAGTTTAAGATCCCCCTAAAGAGCATTTTGAAGTGGAAAATCCCCAACAGATGATTTTGACGATAAAACTTCTCTTTTCGATATAAAATCTAAAGCAAACTACAGTCACTTAATTCCAAGAGCGTATTCAAGAAAGGTTACACATTTTTACCAGTTGCTGGGCTCCATTAATAAACTGCAATGAATAGTCATCTGCCGAAATTGAAAAACACTAAATGTGTCTCAACAAAGATGGCTAAGACAGATTTTAGGAGTCAGTTATAGAGATCGGGTCTAAATCAAGGAAATCCTATGCCGAACTGGGAGTCGACCCCTTAGTAAGATTGTGCGAGAGCGACGCATGAGGTTTGCTGGACATGTTCTCCGACAAAATGAATTGCGCATAAGAAGAGTTGCAATGATATCCTAGTACAATTTAGCGCCACACTTTCATGGAGGTCTTCAGAGCAGTTGGGAAGAGGCTTCAGACATTGCCAGTGACAGATTTTTGTGGAAACATCTTGCCGCCAAATACGCCGGGAGGGTCTCAGTCAGTAAGAATAGCAGATTAGGTTTTTGAAATAGCTGGATAATACACTGTAGATACCTCAGAATATGCATTAGCTTTCAATACAGGAAATAGTGCATGGCTATGCCCCGCGCTCGTAGAACTCCCGGCGCTCCCCAGACCCCCTTGCTAGCAAGCACGGGGAGTTTACAATTTTTTCACTAACTCCAGAAAGTACCTATTTTAGAGTAGAAAGAATGAAGGGTCAGACGCCACTCATTCATGGAGGTCCTCATGGCGGGTGGGATGAGGCTTAAGACATTACCAGTGACAGATTTTTATGGAAACAGCTTGACGTCAAATGCTCCGAACGGCGCGGGAGGATCAGTAAGAATGGCACATTAGGTTTTTGAAATAAAACTTTTTAATAGTAGGAAAATGCAGTGTAGATACCTCAAAATACGCATTTTTTTGGCTTTCAATACCAGAAATAGCTCCTAGCGCTCCTCCAGACCCCCTTGCTAGTAATGGTGGGGAATCTACAATTTTATGGAAACAACTTAACAGCAAATGCGCCGAACGGCGCGGGAGGGTGTAAGTCAGTAAGAATAGCACATTAGGTTTTTGAAATAGAACTTTTTAATAGCAGGAAAATGCACTGTAGATACCTCAGAATATGCATTTTGTTGGTTTTCAATATCAGAAATAGTGCTTGGCTTCGCCCCGCGCTGGGGAACTCATAGCGCTCCCCTAGACCCCCTTGCTAGTAATAGCGGGGAATCTACAATTTTTCCACTAACTCATGGAAGAACCTATTCTAGGGCACAATAAACGTCTTCCGAAAGAATGAAGGGTCAGAATGTAATAAAGATTATGTACACACACACACACATAAATACATATAATTTTTTTTCCGCGGGGGGGGGGGGGGGTCTAGGGGGGAGAGAAAAAAATCCCCCCAAACCCCCCCCCCCCCCCGAAAAAAAATCCTGGCTACGCCCATGTTGTCTAGAGACCATGAGACCAATTATTAAAATGATATTTGACAAACCAGAGTTTCCCCTGCGTGTATCAATTAGTTTTGATGAGTCAAGTACTTAAATTTGAAATAGATCAATAAAAAAAAAGCATTTATACAAATAGAAAAAAAAAGACTAACGATCAAAATTCGAAATCATGGCTCAAGCCTTCTCAGGCTTCTCAATCCAACACGGTAACCACTATGCTAGTGGAGAGCTTATGAACATAGAAGATTGTAAAGTTATCTATTGTCTCTAGAGTCTCGTCCTAGCTTTCATAAACATTAAGACACATAAGACAATGTATAAATGGGGAAAAATTCAGCAATACCACCACTTCAGTCAAGTAAAAATTATTTTTCTTGTTTGAGATACCAAACAAAATAATTAATTACCAATAATTAATTAACTAATTGGTTAATTTTTATTGATTCTTGTGTTGTTAGGTAAAAGAAATAATTGTGCGAAATTTCTGCTTGATCCGAGATTGGGTGTGGGAGAAATAACGTGTGCAAACTTTCGAACAGACGGACAGACTGAGTTGTTATAAGTTTTGTAAAAACACATTTATTTACAATGTGCCAGCATCTGATCAGCGCCCTGAAGCTGCATGTCGATCTGTGCCTTAATGTCCTCCTGGTTACAGTTGGCCCTCACGTCTACTAAACAGGTTCTCATCTCTCTTAGAGACCTGAAGAAAAGAGAAAACTAGATCTACAAGTATTAAAAACAAGATGGATTAGTCAAAACTAAGTTTAGTTTTTTAAAAAAAGCTTCGTTCTAGTACAAGATTGAAAAATTTCGGCCTCATTCAGTCGTGGAATGACTTTGGATTATCTCATTAGCTATATGGCCGGAATATTTTCGTACACACAGTATAGTCTCCTGTTTGAGGGGAGGTATCCCTAGAGAAAATCGAGTTTTAGGTCTAGGATATCGATTTTTAACTAATTATATAATTAGGCCTAAGTAGATCAATCATTTTTCATTACATTACAATCATTTTTATTGCTTAAATCTGTGTCTAAAACATGTTTTATTAATGTTTTTGTAAGTGCTATGAGACAAAATCTTAATAAAATTTATACTTTAAACTCATTTTTCTCAAAATGTTAGTTTTTGCATATGCCATTATGCCTTACTAGGAATTTCTCCTAAACTACTTGATAGATTTTAATGAAATTTGAAACACTTCTTAAGGACATCATTTACTTTACTCGTACAATGATTTTTTTTCAATATTTTATTTACTTTAAAAAAAAGTATTTTTTATTAATATTTATCCTGATTTTTAGGCCTAAAAAATACTAAAACGTCAAAAATTTGTAAAAAATTTAACATACTTAAATCATTAATTATGACATTGCACCAATTTAGAGGATCCCTTTTTCTTATCTTTTAATTCAATTTCATGTATTTCTGATCAATAGTTTTTACAAAATTCAGAGTTTTAATTTGTATACAATAAAAGATATGGCCTCCGTTACCATGGCAACCATCATTCATAAAACTTTTTTTTAGCATTATTTATTTTAGAATATCATTATATGTTACGATAACAAATTTCAAAGGCCTAGCTTTAGAAATAACAAAAATTAGATTTTCAGGGATACCTCCCCTTGAGTATCGTCACATGTCAGCAGAGGTTTAAATAAAGAATCTTTTTCTCCAAGCTGGGTAGGCAGTCTAGACTCTAGGCTAACGAGACCCTTGTTATAGAAAGGGGGGGGGGGTGACGGCGGGGAAAGGTTAGCGATTGGTTGTGAATGATGCAAGTTAAGCGGCAATGTCATCAGCGGTACGATAGACGACTCCAGATTGCCATACGAAAAGACGAGTCTTTGTATTGAGTTAGATTTTTTTTTTCCAAAAAAAAAGTTTATATTCATATTAATTCTACTACATTTATTTCATTTCATCTCAATATAAATGTGTCTAAATTGTAATTAGTTGTAAAGGTGACACCGTCGGTTAATATCTACATTAGCTCAGGGACGTAGGAAGAAAGAATATGAACATCTCAAATACACATTATTACACACTGATGATGAAATGGTTAAATCAGAAACTCTTTTAAAACTAGAAGAATTAAACAAGTATACTTATAGGGGTGCTGAGATTAGGTGTAAAAATTACTTAAGTAATGAAGGTCCTAGTAAACTATTCCTATCGTTTGAACAGAATGTACAATCAAGTAAAATAATAAACAACATCATAGATAGTGAGGGGAATAAAGTAGATAATTATGAAGATATTAAGAATATATTTACAAAACACTTCACTACTATATACAGTGAAGAGCCAGTATCTACTGATGCTCAAGATAATTTTCAAAAATTTTGCAAGCAGCTGGACAAGACAGATGAAGATCTTTTAGGGAGTGCATTTACGCTAGACGAACTCAGGACTGCCCTAGACTTGACTAAGAACAATAAATCACCCGGTCCAGATGGCTTAACCTTTAAACTCTACAAAACCTTTTTCCCCCTGCTAGGTCCTCTCTTACTGCGACTATATAGCGACGCCATTAAACTGGGACGATTTCCTCAAAATTTAAAGAAAGCATACATCACACTTTTACCTAAGAAATCTGAAAATAACACTTCACCTAACGACTATAGGCCAATGTCACTTCTCAACACAGACTATTAACTTCTCACAAAAATGATTTTCCTAAGAATGAAACCACTCATAAACCAACTTATAGGACATGATCAGTACTGTTGTATCCCTGACAGAAACGGCATGACGCATTTTTTTACGGGATTTTATCATGTACAGTAAGGATAAAAACCTCAATGTGTCTCTTTTATCTGTAGATCAAGAAAAAGCCTTTGACCGAGTAAGCCATAGCTTCTTGTTCAAGGTGCTTGAGAAATGTAAAACAAGTTCCCTGTTAATCAGATATATAAAGCTTGTCTATACAAATACAACAAGTAGATTGATAATTAATCATTCTCTCAGTAGGAGTATCCTCATACAAAGGTCTGTCAGACAGGGGTGTCCCTTATCCCCCTTCATGTATATCCTTTGCTTGGAACCCTTCTTGGAATCTGTAAGATCTGACCCCTCTATTATTGGGATAAATATACCGGGTCGTTCCTTTTCCACCATCAAAGTCAAAGCCTATGCGGATGATACAACCTTTTTTCCTTCTTCACAGCAAGATATTGAGAATATAATAAAGAAATTTACACTTTTTGGAGAAGCTAGTAGTTCAAAAATAAATAAAAATAAATCCTCAGTAATGGGACTAGGGAAATGGAAATTCAAAGAGAATTGCGCTTTCAAAATTGTAGATAAAATCAAGATTTGTGGTATTGTCTATACCTGTAATCCTTTGTTCTTTTGTAAAGAACAGTGGGAGAATATTTTTGTCAAAGCCTCAAACTTGATTAAACTTTATCAGCACACAGGTTCTTCAATATTTGGTAGAGCTGTATTGATAAATAGTTTGGTCATTCCAAAGATTGTCTATTTAGCTAACATTACAGAGCCACCTCCTAAATTCATAAACAAGCTGAATAAGTTAATTAGAAGCTTTATATTTAAAAACACTATTAGGAGTATTAAGCACACTACACTCATTCAAAACAAAGAGGATGGGGGGATAAACTTGCAAGATGTTAAAACAAAAATACATTCGCTAAGGCTAAAATTTGTAGGTCATGTAGTTAGAAACCCAACAAACTTTCCCTTGACAATTTACTATTATGTTTTAAGATTAAGTAGTCTTCTTCCAATACACAATGACACTCCTCACTATTTTGGTACAGTCACTCATTGATTTTACAGATCTATTTCAAGAATTTTACCTGGTAATGAACATTTAATACACAACAAAACCAAAGAATCATACACAACACTTAAAAAGCTGTTACATGAAAGCCTAGTGAATAGGATTAAGTGGGGGAGAGTTCTTGGGGTGACAATTCAAGGACACATTCATAAACCTACACAGCAAACATATCACACCAAAAGCTAGAGAGATAAGTTATAGACTTATCTTTGGGATGACCCCTATGGTTAAAAAACGGGCAAATGACCGTGAATGTAAATTATGCCATCTTGAAAATGCTGATAATGAGAAACATATGTATTTGGAATGTCCATTATTCCTTAAAGTTAAAAGTACTGTAAGGGACTTATTAGAAGCTAACTGGCACCTATGTGAATGTTAACTTGTCTATTGTTTTAAACAAGCTGCCAAAACTTAAAAATAAATTGGTACAGAACTTCAACTTGATTATTGTTTCCGAATACAGGAATCTTGTTTGGGCTAGCTGGCTCAAAGCTCTACATAATAATAAAGTGTTTGATCCTAATTACTTAGAATTGACATTTAGGAAAATTATTGATTTTAGGGTAGAGAATTATCTAGTTTGATTTTCATATGCTTGTACAATACTCAGGCAGTATTCCAGAAATGGGGTGTTGGGGGTCAGGGATATTTGATATTGTGTTGATTGTTCTCTAGTAGAGGATCCTTATATAATTTTTCTGTTACTGGTGGTTTCAATAGTTAGGTAGTATGTCTTTGATATTAAATAGTATTTCTATTTCTATTATTATATTTTTAGGTTTATCACCAGGGGCGGACTGGCTATATGGGCAAACGGGCAAATGCCCGGTGGGCCGGTACCAAATGGGCCGGTCTGGTCGCGACCATAGAAAAAAATTTCAATGCAGACAACTTAAAAAAAAAGTGACAGCAGCAAGACACAAAGGCCCGAACACGTTTTCTTTTTTTTTTTTTTTTTTTTTATTCTTATTACAATTAATTTTGTTTGAAATTCAAGAATATAAAAAACAACACTATTCACTGTATCATTATCATTTATCGTGTTATCATTTGCAAAACGTTAGACTGTACGTTCTGCTATGCACGAGCAGCATGGACTGCTTTGATGTCTTCGAGGTTGTGTTTGGCCTACTCGTTTTGCGGGTCGGCATGGGCCTTTGATGGCACTCCTATTTTTGTATTGCTTCTTCCCTCCCCCGTCTTTTAGTGGTTCCAATGAAATGTAACCAAAAAGAGGGGTGAGAGAGGTTAAGTTAGAAAACATTGATATAACGCAACAAAAAAAATATAAAAAAATAGGCGCGACAATTAGCTCTTTAACAATACTTAATAGAAATTAAGTTTATCACATACACACAGCCGCGAAATTGCAAGCCACACAACTTATTCACAGCTCAATATGGGTATAAAACTCTACTTTCTGCGATTTGAAAAGAAAAAGTAAGTTTTTTTGTTTATTTTAAATAACATAGATCTAAAAATACTACACTTGGGGCTTACAAAAAATATTATTTAATTAAAAAAGTAAATCTTGATCTAAATCAATTTTTATACTATTATAATTAATGGCAAACTTATGCTTAGTAACAATAATAAAGCTAGTCTTCGAGTCCGAAGGTTAGTGAGGAATGCAGTATTTCACGTGGCTGTACAGCCCCAGCTGTGACCTACATATTTTGCCACATCCAGTGCAAACATAACCATTGTCCGCAGTTGGTCGATTTAGATTTTCTTTTCGCCGTCTACGTTTGTCTTCGGCAGCAGACTTTCTTTTGGTCTCAAATGTGTATCCCGCGGCCTTCGTGAGTGACCTCCAGCTGTCTTGTTCTGAGGTCGCATGTCAGCCAAGGAAAGTTGACGCCTAAGCTGGTATTTGAAGCGTTTCCTTGGGGCGCCTCTGTTACGTCGACCACCTTTTAGCTCACCAAAAAAGACTGCTTTTGGTATACGTTCGTCTCCCATACGGGATACGTGCCCTACCCAGCGTAACTGTCGGACCAAAAGAAGTCCCTCTATACTGTCCATACCGGCGTTCGCAAGGACATCGCTGTTTGTAGTGCGGTCTTGCCACCGTATGTCCATGATAGAGCGCTAGCATCTTTGGTGGAAACGCTCAAGAAGTCTTAGATGTTTCCTGTATAGTGTCCACGTCTCGGTGCCATACAGAAGGGTTGAGAGAACCACCGCCTGGTAGACACTGATTTTTGTAAGCAGGCGGAGCGATCTGTTCCGCCAAACTCTCGCGAATGACCGTGTCGAAAGCCTTGGTGAGGTCCACAAAGGCAGCGTTTAGGTTTATGTTCTGCTTTTGCATTTTTTCTTGTAATTGTCGCAGAACAAATATCAGATAAGACCTCGTCCACTAAAGAGTGTGTTAGTCGGTCGAGCAACTTAGTATGAAGTCATTAATGATGAAAATTATTACAATAATTACAATAATTTATATAGCGCTGTCACATTCGATATTTAATGAATGGAGATTTATATTTTAAATAATGGGTCATGGTATATTCATTTACAAATCGCGTTTTTGAGAATGTACTAGGAGTAAGCAAGGGCTTTTCATATTAAGTAAGTGCGTCTCTAACCGTTCCGCTTTCTCTTATCTTTAAATGGAATGGGTTGCCTGAGTCAGCCAGGAAAACCAATGATTTAGCATATTTTAAGTCACAGATCAACATACATGACTAGATTGACACATGAAATGCGTAAGACGTAACAATCTTATTTTTTGAAGAAACGTCTGTAATCTATAAGTAATACCAAAAAGCTTCAAACTCATTAGGCTGCTATTGTATTGTTTATAGTTTTCAGACAACATACATGCATAAGTAGAATACGTTATGTAATCCTACGAATGCATACACCCAGTTTTCGGTGCGCTATCAAACTTTATATATTTTGTAGAGAATTAGGCTTACACATATAATATAACACATGGGCGTAGCCGGGAGGGGAGGGTCTTCAAACCATTACTTGCCTCAGACCTCTTTGTCTGAAAGGGAAACTTTACTTACTGCCCCTGTGCAGCCAACTTAAGCAAACTACAGTCACCAAATTTTATGAGCGTAGCCAAAAGGGTTTTTGTGGTTTCCCTTCCCCCTCCAATACAAAAACTAAAGCATTTTTACCATTTTCTACCAGTCGCTAGACTCCATTGAATAGCAGATTTGGTTTTTGAATTTTTTAGCGGAAGAGTAGCAGGCTAATTGTATTGTAGATACCTCAGAATATGCATTTTTAAAGCTTAAAGTAACGGAAATAATGCTTGCGAGCTCCCCCGGACTCCCTAGCTGCCATTTGGCGGTGTGTAGGCCTACTGTCTTTCCACTAATCTTAGGAAGAGCGTATTCTATGGTAGAAAAAAACGTTTGAAAGAATGAAAGATCAGAATGTAATGAAGATTAATTACATATACACACACACTAATATATATATATATATATATATATATATATATATATATATATATATATATATATATATATATATATATATATATATATATATATATATATATTGTTATAAACCTGGTGGTGGCACAGATGTGGCGTGTGTGTAGTCAGCCGACGCAAATCGCCCCAGGCCAGCGCTAGACGAGCGGTCAACCGTGACGAGCTTCTACGGTCAGCCGAGACGAGTGTCAACACGGCGGTTCGGGAAGGATCGACGGCGGTCCGGGAAGGATTGACGTCGTGAACAGAGCTCAGGAGCGTCACGAGAGTTGTAGTCATCTGACCACCTAGAAACGTCGAGCGGCGTTCTGTCCGGTTCGAGAAGGCCAGTAGGGACCCTATATAAGAGCGGAGGTGTCGCAGTCAAGACGGTTCACGGCAGGGGTTCAGAGCCCGGTTCACTACAGTCCGGTCGACTACAGCACAGTTCAGCGGTGTGGTTCTGTACGGAGCATTACGACGGTTCAGTGCGGAGTACTGTCAAGTACAGTTGAGACGGCTGGCGTCTTGATCTTGGTCTGCGATCGAGTCCGACACAACGAGCCTAGTGTGTGAATTCAGTCCTGAACTGTTGAACCCAGTGCAAGCCCGGAACGAGACGGAGAGGCCAGTGCAAGAGTTGATACGGCGGAACGGTGTTATCGGAGAGATATTTGTACAGTGTACGTGTTGCCAATTGTACAGTATTTACAGTATTGGCTGTTATTTATTCAACTATTAAAGTGTTACGTTACTTTGGAGCACTGAGTTGTCAAGTTCTTTAAGTTGGTGGTGTAAGGTGCAGTTTGCAGAGAGCCTGGATAGTGAGATTCGTAACAATATATTGCGGAGTGGGGTAAATATCCCGCCCACACCGAAAATATATGACATGCCATTTGTGGGCCATATGGTAATGCCCGGGCCGATTTTGATACCCAGTCCGCCCCTGTTTATCACTTTTCAATTGTATATGATTTAATACTTGTGAATTATGAGAACTTACAAATAAAAAACTATATTAAAAAAGAAAGCCCTCAAAAGAGGCAAGAGGGCCCAAAAAAGAGGCATAAAAAGCCCAAAAAGAGAGGCAAAGAAAAGAGGCCTAAGGCCCAAGGATTCCTATGATGATAAAACTAAAATTGAATAGAGCAAATTCTGAGGTTTCCAAATTTAGAAAAAAAAAAATTAAGTTTTATCAGTTAAAATATACTACGCATACAGCGGTTTCGCTCATGTGGAGTTTTTTTTTATCTCCCATCGAGCGCCTCCCCAGGTGGCGGATAGGGGAATGCCCTCCAGATATGTTGGGTACCGGGAAATAAAATACCCAGGGTGGACCAAAATCAAACCTGCTGCCTTGCAGGAAGTGGAGGGATCCACAAAGGCTAGGGCACCTTACCCGAAAATAAAGGCAGCTATCCAGAGAGCTGAAAGGGGCAGCCCCCCAGATGGTTATGCACAGGGCTAACAACTCTGTCATATAAAAAAAATACTGTTACGAAAGCTAATACACACAAGAAAACCCGGATAGATCTCAACGGAAAACGACCTAGGCCTGGAAAAGGACATGATTTTTGTTTTGCGACATGGAACGTGCTAAGCCTTTATAGAGCAGGTGCGCTAGCCCAACTTACTGAAGTGTTAAAGAAATATAGGATACCCCTTGTAGCCCTACAGGAAATCAGGTGGAAAGACTCGGACATTCTCAGAACCAAGGAGT